>NW_027125664.1:0-87580 GCF_024489055.1 Chanodichthys erythropterus
AACTTTGGTCCATCTTTCTATGTCCTGTTTCAAGTTATCTAGTATCACAAAAAAATTAAATTTAACTAAATCCTTTGGATTCTTGGAGACGACCACACCGAGGTATTTTATCATGTCCAAAGCCAGTTTAAAAAAAAGGCAGACTCTGCATGAAAACTGGATCTATTTTATTGCTGATGGGCATGAACTCGCTTTTTTTTTGCCAGTTAACAGAATAACCTGAAAAGGTGCTAAATGAATTTAATAAATCCAACAGAGGGGGAACAGAGCGTACAAAAGAACGTCATCGGCATAAAGAGATATAACATGATCTACCTGGCCTATGCTTAAAGTTGGAATCTGCGGATGGTGTCTAATAGCAATTGCCAAAAGGTTCTATGGCGATGGCAAACAACAGGGGTGAAAGTGGACACCCCTGTCGTGTGCCCCTGTGCAATTCAAATTGTGGCGATCTGTCAATATTTGTTAAAACAGATGCGCATGGATGGTGGTACAACATACTGACCCAAGAAGAAAACTTATCTCCTAAACAAATTCTCTAATAGTGGTTAAAATGTAATTCCATTCAACTTGATCAAAAGCTTTCTCAGCATCTAATGCAATAATAGCCAATTTAAAGTGAGTTTTTTTGCTTAAGAAATTAAATTATATTTAAAAAACGTCTGACATTGAAAAAAGAAAAATCTATTAGGGACAAAGCCGACTTGGTCAGCGGGAATGATAGTTGAAATACATTTGTTTTAATCTAGTTGCCAAAATTTGGGTGAACACTTTTAAATCAGTATTGAGAAGAGCAATTGGACGAAAAGAAGACACATTGGTCCTCATCCTTGCCCTTTCTTAAGAAGTAAAGAAATATTGGCAAAGTAAAGAGAAGGAGGTAATTTCTGCTCACAAAAAGAATGATTGAATATCCGTAACATAAGGGGTGCTATTCTACTTACTGCATACCTCTTATAAGAGTCAATACAAAAGCCATCAGGGCCAGGAGCCTTCCAGTTGAGAGAAAGCATGAAATGTATCCAGTATCTCTTGAATAATAATGTAGGCATTTAGCATTTCCAGATCAGCTTCACTTAAGTTTGGAAGGGAAACAGAATGAAGGAAGTCTTCAATTGTCTCTGATGATACAGAAGTCTTGGATTCATACAAATCTGCATAGATTTACATAAAGCGATTATTAATGTCCTTTGGATTACACAATGTGTACCATCTTTGTCAACCATACTATGAATTGATCTACTAGCATAGGAACCTCTCAATTGCCGCGCTAATAGTTTATCTGGTTTATCCCCTATCTCGAAATGTTACTGCTTAATTTTTAGCAACATCTCATTCACCTGATCTGAAATTAATCTTATTATATTCATATTTAAGCGACATAATATCATTTAAAACATCTGAGTCTGCAGTATCCCTGTATAATTTTTCCAATTTGGTATTTCCGCTAAACGTTTATGTCTGAGTTTCTTTGCAGCTGACTCATAGGAAATTATATGTCCCCTCATCACTACTTTAAAAGTTTCCCATAACTCTGAGTAGGAAACATCACCTTTTTGTCATTGATCTCAATAAACTTAGCGGTGGGATGGTGTAGCCTCCATATATCAACAATGTCCAGTGACTCAGCAAGATGTTTAATGACTGACATAGCGTTTAAAAGATGGATCCTGACGAGGCTGGAAATTTGCCCAAGACGGGGTCCAACATGCAATTGAAGTCGCCACCAACTATAGAAGTGAGTATCGGTAAGAGAAGGTAGAAGATTAAATGCCTTACGAAAAAAAAGCAGGATCGTCGTATGGATTAGGGCCATAAAGATTTAAAAAAAGTAAAATGTTTAGAGCGATTAAGGTGACAAGAATATAACGACCGTTAGGATCTGTTAACGTAGAAATATGTTTGAACAGAACAAAATTACGCAGTAATATTACAACCCCTTCTGGCCCTACATGAAAAAGTAGATTGAAATACCTGGGAAATCCAATTACATTTTAGGCCATGTCCACACTAATACGTTTTCGTTTAAAAACTTATATTTTTTTCTCTCCCGTTTTGGCCTTCAAAGTCCACACTGAGACTGCGTTTTTAAGACAACGAAAACATAGCTTTTGGAAGCAACGCTCTCCAAAGCGGATACATTTGAAAACACCGTCTTCGCGTCGTAGTGTGGACTGTGAAAACGGAGGCTTTTGAATACGGTGACGCATTTTTAGTCATGTGATGCAGTCCATATGACCAATTCAACCAAGACAAATCTCCCAGTCTACATTCTCGCTTGCTTTGGCCTCTTCCTACTGGCATATGTTACTCACAGCAACAACTCCACCACACTGTCGGTCCCATTTAAAAAACTTAGTGCCTTTCCTCGACATTGCCTCCAAAAGTTTCACAGAGCCGGAAAGTAAATAAACGCATAGCGGGAATGACGCAGGTCAAAGCTTTTACTCATGCGCAGTAGGGGGATGTAAGCGTTTTCATATGTTTCAGTGTGGATGAGCAACTTTTTTGGAAAATGTTTGAAAATGATAGTGTGGACGCGAGAGGCATTTTAAACGAAAACTCAGTTTCCAAATATATCCGGATTAGTGTAGACGTGGCCTTAGGCGCTTCTGTTCACCATGCTTAATGTGCGTCTCCCTGTAGGAAAATTATGTCAGCTGAAATGGAAATGAAATGCGAGAACACTTTGGCACTCGCTTCACCTGACTATTAAAGCCATCGCGCATTCCAGCTAGCTAAATCAATATCGCCTCCTTGTGGTGAAGTTATTGTATGTGCCATTTTACAAACTATATCAATTTAGCTACCCAGAATCGCACAGATAAAATGAAGGATGAACAATAACAAACAATAAACACAAACTACGTCCTCCCCACCCCATCCAAACGCTTACCCGAACCCAAGCGGCGTAAAAAACCCATATTATACTGTGGAGCTAGAAAAGTAACAAAGTGTAGCAGTACTACAAAATTACAAAACCAATAAAACAAAGCAAAAAATAGGAAAATACCTGAGAATGAACTGCACCTCAAATCCCTGTTACATATGAAGAAAAATACAAGTTAGTCATCAAATCAATAAACACTAAGAATGCCCTGTCACGTATTGTGCTCTTAACATAACGTTAGATGAAAGAAAAATATACAGATCAAACTGATCTCTGCACCAGCTATGATATAGTACTCATGAAGGCCCCGCATGACAATATGACCAAACACATAAAAGTCAAAAGACTTAAGCCAAACAGTCTTTGACTTGCTAAAAACATTTATGCAGACTGTGCAGAGTTGTCCTTGACTGTGATAGAGTCAGCAAAGGCTTGAGCTTTCTCGGCTGAGTCAAAAACACATGTTTTAGTTGAGTTGTGAGTCACGAGAAGAGCGAGCAGGAAAGAGCAACCCCATGACGCTGTTATAAAATTATTTGTCAGAGTATTGTCACTTAATGACATTTTAATGACAAGTTCAATTTGTACCACTGTACTTGAGCTCATGACAGCCAATGTCAAAACCAAACACATGACAGTTTAATGTAATGTAAACCCATAAAGCTAAATGATGTCAAATTGTCAGTGACAAAGACACTGACAGAGTTATGTATTGATTTATGTCAAGTTGTCATAACTCGGACATCTCAAACAATGTCCTCTTTGCATTAAAAATGACATAAATAATTGAGCGAATGACATTTAATGACAGTTGTCATAAACATTCATAAACCCTCCTTCATATTCATGACACGTGTCGTGTCATGTCATGATTTATGAAGGTGTCATGTCAGTCTTATGCACACCCCTTCAAGTAAAGTGTTACCATTTTTTTTTCTGCTGTAACAAACTAGTACAAATGACTGAATCTATCATTTTCTTGTCTGATTTTGATTCTAATGATGTTATACTTGATTGCACTGTTTTACTGCTTTTGTCTTCTAGAGTAAATTTTCATCTTTACAAAGCCAGAATTATCCACTGTAAACCCAATTTTAGTTTTTACTTAATTTAAGAAAATGTCAAAACATTTTAAAATCAAAGGTGTCGGAAATGTTTAACATCCTTGAATTTGTTGTAAAGAACCTTTAAATTTATAATTTAATTTACATTCACGAAATGTAATACTGTGCTGATTTAATTATTATACTCTTTTGTGATGTCCGTATGCCCCCTATTTTATTGCATTTTTTCTATATGTATATACTTAATGTACAATTCAAAAAAGAAAATTGTAGTTTTCTATTTTAAGATGGACACATGAATGAACTTGTACAACCTTTTTTAACATGTTTGTTTGTATCTCTTATTTGTACCTTTTTTATTTTAATACAAAAGATTATCCTGGTAAAACAGTTAGATTTCTATGCACTTTTGTGATTTTAGACATTGCTGTGGGAACAGGACTTTTATTTTGGAGTGACGACATGACGTCATAAGACTGCGCCGAACTCCCTACATTTGCTGTGATTCTGCTGAATAAAGGTTTGTTTTTAAGAATTTGATCTGTCTAAATCTATAGAAACAGTTCAATGAATTATATATTTGTTTTTTTAACAAGCGATGTGAAATGAGTTAATTTACTATTTAATGTATTTATCTAACTGTAATGGAGGATATTTGTGTGAGTAAAACTCATCCACTGATGAGAAACAGTAAGTTAAACCTTGCGTCTTATTTCTCTCTATATATATCATAAATCAGTTTATCCTGAACACTACACGAGTTCAGTCTCTAGCGAGTAATGATGGAGAAACCGAACTTTTCAACTCCGAGTCAATTGAATCAAACACTTTGAGAAATGATTCAGTGAATCACGACGCGTGCTACTCAAACAGTGAACATAAACGAGAACAAAACACTAACAAACTAATCATGTTTTTCTTTCAAAGAGTAATCATTTAAATATTATCTATAATTCATTAAAATACCAAGTGTAGATCATACATGCCTACATATAAAGTGTTGTTTATCATAGTGTTAGCTTTCAGTGTTTTTGTTTAAACCATTAACTCTGTTAATTCTCTTCTTAAAGATGGCGTTCATTAAAGAGGAAGAGAGTGAAGACATAAAGATGG
Organism: Chanodichthys erythropterus; assembly: GCF_024489055.1. Taxonomy (NCBI): domain Eukaryota; kingdom Metazoa; phylum Chordata; class Actinopteri; order Cypriniformes; family Xenocyprididae; genus Chanodichthys; species Chanodichthys erythropterus. The sequence continues at coordinate 5,068 of NW_027125664.1, forward strand.
AGTTTATTAAAGATGAGACCGAAGACATGAAGATTGAAGAAACATTCAGTGTGAAACATGAAGATATTGAGGAACAAACAGGTTGGTTTTATCCGCATCTGAAAAAATGCGCAATCAGACGTGACGTCACTGAAGGGAACAAGATTAATATAAACTATAGGAAAACAATGGATCGCAATAACAGTTCGGACGCTGAGGAAATTGTAAATGCTTATTTATACTCGTATAACTAATCACAGCCATACAATTAGCCTGCTATGGGGTCAAGAGAGCAGGGACAGGCCAGAATTAGACAGAATAACGGTCAAAAGAGACAAATTGAGCTGTTGTGTGAGGAGAAGCAGTGGAGAACAGGACAGAGACCGGTGTTAGCTTATCGATATAACGTTAGGTAACGACATGTGCTCAGATCACAATATTGTACAGATTATTATCATGAATCAGGCAATAGCAAAGCTATTGGTCATCTAGGAAGTAGGCCTAATTGATTACTAATAACAGAAACGAATAAACTTTGATCAAGCGTATGTCACGCGCGTTAATATCCGTCCACACTAACGTTACGTGATATAGCCGTTTCTCATCACGACTGATTTGGTAGTTAGCAAATGTAATAATCAAACACAAAACTTAAAATGTGCACCGTAAGTCTTCATCGAACATTTTTAAACCCTGCAGTACCTTATATGGTGTTTTGTACAAGGTTATATATTCATCTCGAAAAAAATGTTAAACCTACAATATGCACTTTAAACTCAATATCTTCTGAATAGAGAACAATGGAAAAGTAAAGAAGTTTCTCTGTTCATGCTCAAAAGTGCTGTACTATCATTTTAACATACTATAACATGGCAGTAATTGAACATTAAAGTAAAAGTTCACCCAAAAATGAAAATTATCCCATGATTAACTCACCCTCAAGCCTTCTTAGGTGTATGATATTCTTATTTCAGACGAATACAATACGAGGAATTTGATTTGTGGCTTCTTGCTTGAAGCTTGCTCTCTGGTTGACCACTGCCGTGTGTGTATTATGTGTCCTGTAGCAAAGTGCGGCAAAAACTCCATGACGTTAAAGGGATAGATGTGAATTTGTTTCTTCAGTCGAATGCAAATTATGATTTTTAACTGCAACCGCTGCAGTCTGTCAGTCAAATAATAGCAGTGGATGGGAACTTCTACTGTAACAGTAAATAAAACTTGCTTAGACAAATCCAAATTAAACCCTGCGGCTCGTGACGACACATTAATGTCCTAAGACACGAAATGATCGATTTGTGAGAGAAACCGAACAGTATTTATATCATTTTTTACCATTTTTCTGTTCATGCTCAAAAGTGCTGTACTATAATTTTAACATACTTTGACATAGCAGTAATTAAACAATTAAGTAAAAGTTCACCCAAAAATGAAAATTATCCCATGATTAACTCATCCTCAAGCCTTCTTAGGTGTATATGACATTCTTCTTTCAGACGAATACAATTATTGACCTTATTCTGAATAAGACAATATTATGATTAAGGTGTTTACATGAGTTGCTTTTAGAATATTCCTTTCATGTTCCCGGTTTACATGTTATAGAACATAGATCGATTAACATCACATGTTCTCTACAGAATTTCACATATCACCGCACGGTTCATCTTCACTATGGGACCATATACAGTTTTGGGTGTTTCATTTTTAATTTTACGAAAATGGATACAGAGCCCCGCATATGAATGCAAGAAAAAATAAATAAATTGTACACATAATTTACTAATTCATTCACTTGATCATGTGCATGATTTATAAATCGAGGGAACAAATTAGTAAACCATAAGCACAATTTAGTAAATGGAGGGAATGAATTAGTGAATCTTTCGCACGATTTAGCCTACAATTTATTTTCCCTCTCATGTGTGGGGCTCTGTAAATAGACGATGGTGGATACAAATTCTCCAGGAACAGGCCTCCTATGCACTTTAATTTGGCAACATTTCATTCATGCCTGTGCTGTATGCCACCTTTACAAACTCTGAGGTACTAGATGAGAGATGAGGTGAGAGGAATTTGATTTGTGGCTTCTTGCTTGAAGCTTGCTCTCTGGTTGACCACTGCCTTGTGTGTATTATGTGTCCTGTAGCAAAGTGCGGCAAAAACTCCCACATGACGTTAAAGGGATAGTTCACCCAAAAATGAAAATTTGATGTTTATCTGCTTACCCCCAGTGCATCCAAGATGTATGTGAATTTGTTTCTTCAGTCGAACACAAATTATGGTTTTTAACTGCAACCGCTGCAGTCTGTCAGTCAAATAATAGCAGTGGATGGGAACTTCTACTGTAACAGTAAATAAAACTTGCTTAGACAAATCCAAATTAAACCCTGCGGCTCGTGACGACACATTAATGTCCTAAGACACGAAACGATCAGTTTGTGAGAGAAACCGAACAGTATTTATATCATTTTTTACCATTTTTCTGTTCATGCTCAAAAGTTCCTCCCTGTGGAAAGTATTAACAGGATTTAAAAAATGAAATAACCAACATGGGAAAATTACATTCAGAATTTTGGTTTTGATTACTTTTTACGGTAAATCGTCCAGCCCTACATGAGTGCCGCGTTTTTAAGATGGCGTGTCAAGTTAAAAGAATTTCAACTTTTACATGCAGCGCCACTCATCAATGTCAGTTCCAAAACAGTGGACCAATCAGAAGAACTGGATCAGTTCGCTGCTCTCAAGCAGCTCTGTTCTACATGCCTTTTCCTTCTGCAGCTGCAGTTGGAAAATAAAAGAGCATAATCTCTAATGAGCATGATGATTATGATGATGATTATTGTTTATTTCGAGCAATAGTAACATAACAAAGCAATAGAAGCATTTGATTATACAAGGTAAGTTCACCTTACATAAACAACATAATCAATTGCTCGAAACAGAGTGGGAAGAAGTCAAACTTATTTAAACCCACCCCGGTCTGTTACAAATTAATAGAAATACAAAAACAAAAGTAGATGCTTCCTTAATTATTAATGTTATCATATCTCTCATGTAGGGCTGGGCGATATATCGCATGAGATTGTCACGCGCATTTCGTCTGTAAAGCCGGTTCCTGATTGCCGCTAAATCGCCATCACCTGCTTTCAAATGAAGCGGCATTTAATAGACAGAGCCGTCGTTCACTGATAAGCCACGCAATATAGCGTTCAATATCGATATGTATCACCGTCGATATTGTAAGCGATATTGCGGGTCTTTTCAGTGAACTACGGCTCTGTCTATTAAATGGCACTTCATTTGAAAGCAGGTGATGGCGATTTAGCGGCAATCAGGGAACCGGCTTTACTGACGAAATGCGCGTGACAAAAGCATTCGATATATCGCACAGCCCTACTCTCATGTATTTATACACATATGGAGAAGAAAAACAAAAACAAAAAAAACATATCTCAATACACTCATATATTACCACAGGTAACAATTATAGTAATACCAACAATGGTAACCACAATACCAACAAGGTAAGACACACAGCCAATAAATACATTAACAGACAATTAAGCCCCGCCGTCCTTGTACTGTGAAAAAACCTTCTGTTTATATAGAGTTTTAAACTGACGAATGCTTTGACATTGTTTGTATTCGAGCCCCAGACCATTCCATAATTTAACCCCACATACAGACACACAAAAACTCCTCCTGGTAGTTCTGACCATTGGTATTAAAAAGTTCCCATAGCCCCTCGTACTGTACAGCCGCTGTCTATGCGTGAATAACTTTTGTATGTTAACAGGTAATAGATTATGAAATGCTTTAAATAAAAATTGTGCGGTGTTAAATTTCCCAAGATCCTGTATTTTTAATAACTTTGTTTTGAGAAAAAGTGGATTTGTGTGTTCAATATATTCAGCTTTGTGCACTGTACGTATAGCCCTTTTTTGTAAAATAAAGAGTGACTGTATTGAATTATTATAATTGTTCCCACATATTTCAACACAGTAGCTTAAGTATGGTAAGATCAGGGAACAATACAGGGTATGGAGTGCAGTATAATCAAGAACATATTTAGCTTTATTTATTATTGCAAGGCATTTGGAGACTTTGTTTTTTATGTGTCTGATGTGAGTTTTCTATTGTGACACCTAAAAATTTTATTTCAGACATGTTCAATTTGTATCCCATCTATCTCAATGGGCTTTTTCGAGTTATTTTTATAATTACCATTACCATTTTATAATTACAATTTTTTAATATTCCTTAGTTCAGTATTTACAACATTAACAAGCTTATCATAACAGTCATCACAATAGAAAATATTAGTATCATCTGCAAACAAAACACACTTAAGTAATTGTGAAACATTAAATATATCATTGATGTACAAGTTGAATAATTTTGGGCCCAATACCGACCCCTGAGGAACACCACAAGAAATTGCACAACAGTTAGATGAGAACTCACCCATCTGCACATACTGTATTCTGTCACTTAAATGGCTTTTTACCCATTTTCCAGCCACCCCACGTATCCCATACCTTTCTAACTTCTTGAGTAGTATAGTGTGATTAATAGTGTCAAAGGCGTTTTTCAGAACAATGAATATTCCAATAGTAATTTTTTTTATTATCCAGTGCATTTGATATTTCCTCTATTGCATCAATTATAGCCATTGATGAAGATCGTTTGCTTCTGAATCCATATTGACTTTCGTTAATCAGTTTATAATTTTCAACAAATGTTTCTAATCGAACATTAAAATTTTTTTCAAGAATTTTTGAAAATTGAGGAAGCTGTGAAATCGGTCTGTAATTAGTAAAGTTATGTTTATTTCCATTTTTAAATATTGGTATAACTTTTGCAATCTTCATTTTCTTTGGTAACACAGCCATTTTGAAGTGACAGATTACAGATGTGCGTTAGAGGTGCTTTAATATTATTTATAACTTTTTTTAATAGTGCCATATTGATGGAGTGACAGTCCATAGAATATTTATTTTCAGACTTTTGAACAATATCCATTACTTCTTTCTCACTAACTGGTGAAAGAAAGATAGAATTAGGATTTTTTTTCAGTTTTTCCAATATTATGCTCTATATGTTCATCTGGGATTCTTTCTGCCAAATCAGGACCAATATTTATAAAAATGTATTGAAGCTATTAACTACTTTATCCATATTTTGATACTCATCATTTGAATCAACAAAATATTCTGGGTATGTTTTTTGTTTTAAACCTTTTTTGAGAATGCCATTTAATAAATCCCATGTTCCTTTTATATTGGTTTTATTCTCAGTTAATAATTTCTTATAATATAATATTTTGGCTAATCTTATTACATCAGTTAATTTGTTAATGTACAATTTATATCTAATCTCAGCTTCTTTAGTTTTCAATTTAATGAACGATTTATAAAGATTATTTTTCTTTTTACATGAATTTTGTACACCTTTAGTCATCCAGGGACATTTTGAATATTTCTTCTGTTTGCTATAAACTGAAATGGGGCAGTGCTTATCATATAATGATGTGAATATTTCTAAAAAGTTATTGTAAGCTCTGTCTGTATCGATTGCTCCATAAATGGAGCTCCAGTTTTGCACTCCCAGGTCATCATTAAATGCATTAATTGCTTCTTGAGTTTGTAATCTTTTGCAAGTCACATTACAGATTTCACTAGTTTTAGAAACATTACAGTCATATATGGAAAAAACAGGTAAGTGGTCTGTAATATCACAAAGAAGCAGCCCGTTTATGTTATTTGTCAAATTATTTGTAAAAATTTTATTAATTAAGGTTGCACTGTGTGATGTGATTCTACTAGGTTTTGTAATTGTTGGGAATAAAGATATAGAGTACATTCTTTCAATGAATTCATCAGTCAATTTATGTTTGTTTGGATTTAAAAGGTCAATATTAAAGTCCCCACAGGTGAATATAGGTTTATTGTTAACAGCTGAAAACAGTTTCTCCAACTCTTCATTGAAAATATCAACACTTGATCCAGGTGATCTATAAACACAACTCATAATAATGTTTTTTTCTTTCCATTATTGATCTCTATTGTTAAGCATTCCATTACATTATCAAATGCTGTTGACATATTGATCAGAACAGAATGTTTTATAGTTTTGTGCACATAGAGCGCAACCCCGCCTCCTATTTTATTTTGTCTGTTTACGTAATGGAGATCATAATCATCTATTTCAAAGTCGATTCCTTTCTCTTGATTGAACCAGGTTTCAGATATAGCTATAACACTGAAAGGATAAACAAAATTTTTTGCATTGAAATTCTTATACATACTTCTGCTGTTAAAATGGGTAATAGACAATTTGTCCTTGGTAATGCAATTATTGCTATACTGTTCATTTGTATAGTAATTGCACTTATTATTTATGTACGAAAGAAAATTGTTGTCGGGATCAATATCAGTCTCTACATCATGCATATTGTACTCGTGTTCAATTGCATCTAAGTCCAGTTGTTGGAGTTCTTCAATTCTCTGCAATAGATCTGTCTCTGTATAATTTTCCTTTTGGCTAACTGTATGTAGCTCAGTGTTAATTCTAATAGTATAAGTCAGATGTTACCTTATTTGTTTCCAGATGGCTGATGTACATTATGATTACTGATACTTGTCCAACTCCTATATTCCTTACTGTGAGAATTTTCGCCTCCTCAGGAGACCCATTTAACTTGATGAAGATTTTGCAATTTGTTACCCATGTATGTTGGATTTTTCGTTGTTTCTTGAGGTATCTTGCTTTCCTTGCTATTTCAGCATTCTTTTTTATTAAATGTTCATTTATATATATATATATATTCGTCCTTTGAGTTTGCGGCCTTGTTTTAGCTATGCCGTCTTGTTTTCCCTGTTAACAAATCTCAGAATAACTGCTGATCTGTCGTTATTGATCCTTTTGGGTAAAGGGTGGCATGCTTCAATGCAATCCAGGTCCAGCTCTACTCCTTTGCTCTGCAGAAAGGCTGCCACTTGTTGCTCCACTGAGCGTACCTCCTCCTCCCCTGGGTCATTAACGTTGACCGCAGATACCGCGCGTGCGTACGAGCGTGGTTTGATGGGAATATCGGTGATGAGCAAATCATTCACCCGGGAGTACTGCTCCAGATCGTCCACCCTCCGTTCATGCTCCGCCATCCGTTTATCCTTTTCAATGTTTTGAAGGAGCAGCTGCTAACCTCCTCCAATAACTCAACAAGCCGATTCTGCTGCGTCTTCACAGTAGTCATCCAGCATTCTAGTTTTTAATCCAACATTCCTCTCGCGCTAGTTACTCACGCTTGCTACAACCAGTAACCGGAAGCTGACAGGACAGGCAGACAGGCTACAACCAGTAACCGGAAACTCGAGCAGATCTCTCGCGCCGTTGTATCAACGTCCCTTTGCACATGGACGACGGACACAGTGAGTGCATTCAATGTCTGGGCAAGTCCCACACAGAAGCCACGCTCATTGAAATGACCTGCTCTTATTGCAAGAGCATGAGTGTAGCCTCCTTGTGCTCGCGGACAGCGTTCTTTTCAGAATGCGACTCTGTCCCTCACGCCCTCACATTTTTCATCCTCCCAGGAGACCTCTCAAACCCATCCTCGACCTCAGATATTAAAATCAGGCCCTGATGGCCATGCAGTTTGAAAAAGGCTTCAGTAATCAGAGAAAAAGAAGTTTCTCCCTGTAGCATCTTGTTTTAGAAAGACAAATGATGCAGTTCTCATTCCATATCTAAGGGAACCGAGGTTACATTAGTAACCTAGTACTTTCATTATGTAGTTACTCTGGTTTTACTTCAAAAACCATAGTAAAACAATGGTTATTTTGTAGTTACTATGGTTTTACTACAAAAACATCTCAGTTATGTATATAATCTTAGTTCCCTAAATAGGGAACGAGACGCTGCGTAAATCGCTATGGGAACGCCTCTGCGTGATGTCGTCGTGAAGCACGTATGCAATCTGTCCAATCAGGAGACGGAACGTCATAGGCGGGTGACGTCACTGACCAGGAACCATAAAGCCAGCCCAAAAACACTGTCATTCAGCTTCTCAAGTCTGAAGCAAGTCGCTCTTGGGCATGCAGGGAGTATGGCAAGGTTACACAGTGTCTCGTTCCCTATTCAGGATGTCTGCTCCCACATTCAGGTACTCCCGGGATGTAAACTGCTGTGAGGGATAGCAGTTTCCCTTGGGACCACAGAAGAATCTGATTCGCCAGTTTGTAAAGCGGGCGTGATCTCAGACCCTCCTGGTGATTTATATACGAGACTACTGATGTGTTGTCTGTTCTGACTAACACATGTTTGAGATACTTCCTCCCAGACCTCAGAGACAAAGTTAGAAATACCACCATCATTTCTAGACAATTTATGTGCCAAGTGAGATGATGGTCCTGCCACAGACCCCGTGTCGAGCGACCACTCATGATCACCCCCCAACCCATGAGGGATGCATCTGTCGTTAGCGTGACGCGGCGACTGACAGCCCCCAGCACAGGTCCCTGGGATAGAAACCAAGGTTGCTTCCATATGTCTAGTGCACGTAAGCATCGCCGCGTGACTCTGATCGTACTAAACGGATTCCCCCTCGGTGAGAACCCCTTGGTTTTGAGCCACCACTGCAGTGGTCTCATGTACAGCAGGCCGCAAGGTATAACGTTGGACGCTGCTGACATCAGACCTAACAGTCTCTGGAACTGTTTTACACTGAGTGACTGGCCTTGCCTTATGTCCGAGACAGTATTGAGGATTGATGATATTCGAGCCGGAGATAAACTGACTTTCACCGAATAAACCGAATCCCATACCACGCCAAGATAAGTGGTTCTCTGTGCAGGAGAAAGCACACTTTACTTTGCGTTTAGTCTCAACCCCAACTTTTCCATATGAGTTAGAACAACACCTCGATGTTGAACCGCCATCTGCTCTGATTGAGCGAGAATCAACCAATCGTCTATGTAGTTGAGAATGTGGATGCCCTGAATGCGCAAGGGCGTCAGCGCCGCATCTACACACTTGGTAAAAGTTTGGGGTGACAAGGCTAGGCCGAAGGGGAGAACCGGGGGAGAACATTTTACCTCGATTACGATTAATGAACGATTTTTTTTTATTTTTTTTTTCCCTCATAGTTCACTGACAAGGTTTGTACTGTAAATAGCCTATGATTGACTATTAAGGTGGGATTTTTTTTTTCCTGTTGAAAGAGTGATCTGACATCATAGCTCACTATCAGCAGTTATTTTATCTATGGTTTGTAACATTTCTTACAGGTTTCTGCTCATTGTAAATCAGATAAAGATAAATTACCACAGTACCAGTAGTGATTGCGTGTGTGAATTAGTCATACCGTCTCTCTATTAATTGTGAAGCTGTGGGTTGTAAATAGTTCCTTCAAAAGTAGAAAAAAAATAGATGCTATAACTTTTGAGTTTCTAAGCTATTTTAGTGATAAATCACAGGACAGCGCTGACAAGTTTTTGCGTTCCTCTGTGTGTGCGCGATCTTCACTTTTTGCGCAGCTGTTTGTGTGAGTGTTCGTGCCACATGCAGCTGCGCGAGCGCGGCATAGATATATGTATATATCTATGCAAGCGCGGTAGCTCGATATAATAATACACATCCGATCGTCTAATCGCTTGAATGTCCAAACCATAAAACAAATACATCTGACAAAGTTTAGTCAAGACGCAAGGCTCACCGCTTGCGCGCCATCACTATGTGTTGAACCGGCGTTCACCTCCGTGTTTTGCTTTTATGCCACTGACTGGACTGGGCGGAGTCACGTGGCTACACACGCAGTTATGTTTTTAAGGGGGAAGTATTAACAGGATTAAAAAAACGAAATAACCGTCACAGGAAAATTACGTCGGTTAGAGGTTCTGAATTTCGGTTTCGATTACTTTTCGATTAATCGTCCAGCCCTACTTGCTACTGTTCGATTCAATTGTCGTAGATCTAAAATCGGATGTAATCCTCCATCTTTCTTTGGCACAATGAAGTAACGGCTGTAAAAGCCTGACTCCCTGCTGGGAGGAGGGACCCTCTCTATAGCCTCCTTTCGCAAGAGCGTCTGAACCTCTTGTGCCAGCACCAGAGCCTGCTCGGGGTCTACCACTGTGGCTAGAACCCCGTTGAATCGGGGTGGGCATGTTCTGAACTGAATCGCATACCCCTTTTCTATAGTTCGCAGGACCCACTGAGATACTTTTGACAGATTTTTCCACTCTGACAAAAAATCTACTAAGGGCACCGTATGATGAGGTGAACACTGTTTGTCTCCGGAGGGGACCACCCTCAGGATCCTGACCGCCCCTCTGACGTCAGGATCTCTTAGACGAAGCCCTCTTGGCAGCAATGACGGCCCTCAGATCCCAACTCCTCGGAGGGGAGCACGGGTAGCAACACTCTGCTTCAGGTGTTGTCTGTATTGCGGGGAGCTCGTACTCGGCTTCTGCAGCTTTGCCCGGCAGCCAAAGGGATTTGGCCGCGTGCGGAGAGAGATGGCCCGCAAGTGTCTCTTCCGCTCTTGGCATCGCCCCATACCTGTGTCTCCTCATTCCAGCCACATTGCTGTAAATGGAGGTCTGAGGTGTGTAGACACGGGTAGATACCGGCTTCTTCCACGACCTCGACACCTCAGTGTGGAGGTCGGGAAAAATGGTAGCGCCCGACGTGGAGGCTGAGCAGACCTGGATGGCAAGAAGCGTTCGTCAAGCTTGCTTCTCACCGTCTGCTCTTGCTTTTCGGCCGGCCAATCGATGCTCAACTTGGCCACAGCACGAGAAAGCACCTCCATGAGCTCCTCGCTCGCGGGAGACTGAAGTGACGAATCCTCAGACTCTCCCGTGGCCATGCTAACAACATCCAGCTCCTCAGAACTAGACGCCATTAACGTGACCATATCCCCGGAGCGGAAGAAACCGCAAAGCGTGCTTCCGGCCTCCGGATGGATACACTGCCAGATGCACCAGTTGAAGGCAGAGATAAGGCATGGCCCATCTCTAACCCCTCTGATACATCCATCTGCGAACCCCAAGACATAAGGCGCCGCCCTGCCTCGACAGAAGCAGGACCCGAGCCCTGGGGAACACGAACCGAGCCACTCTCCTTGAAGAGAGCTTGGCGGGAGCGCAGCATTCTCAGCGGCAGCTGATCACAATGCACACAAGCAGCCCCCTTTGAGAGCTGCGTGGGCATGGTGCACTCCCATGCAAACAACACACATTTCAAGCGAGTCCCCATCCGGGATAAAACGCGGACAAGGGTGCACGCACTTCCTGTATAGCTGCTCGCTCGCCATGGTAATACTTTTCAAAGTAGACAGACAAAGGTAAATAAGACAGACAGATCAGACGGAGTGCTTGCTGAAGACACAGAAGCTGAATGACAGTGTTTTCGGGCTGGCTTTATGGTTCCTGGTCAGTGACGTCACGTGCCTATGACGTTCTGTCTCCTGATTGGACAGATTGCATATGTGCTTCATGACGACATCACCCAGAGGCGTTCCTATAGCAATTTATGCAGCACAAGTGCCCTTGAAAGGGAACTATATTTAAACTATGGTTATTGTAGTAAAACCATAGTTTTACTATAAAATCATGGTTACTACAAAAATCATGGTTGAGTTTCATAAGGGTGAGCGTTTGGATACTGATTGTTAGAAGGCAGCTGTCTGATTCTGTCTGAGTTGAAGAACAGGAATGGTATGTGTAACACTAGCATCACATTATTAGCGTTTGATAAGGTAGTCAAGCAAAAGGCTAATCATATTAATTCATATTAATTAATGACAAGGGCTGTGCCAAGTGTGTGAGCGCATAGGGGCTTGTGCAAAGTAACAGTTGACTTGAAATAAAGCCAATAAAGATAATTTTTTTGTCCTTCGAAATATTTTAAAACTATAAAATATACAAACCCAATTCCAAAAAAGCTGGGACACTGAACAAATTGTGAATAAAAACAGAATGCAATGATGTGGAAGTTTCAAATTTCAACATTTTATTCAGAATACAACATAGATGACATCAAATGTTTAAACTGAGAAAATGTATCATTTTAAGGGAAAAATTAGTTGATTTTAAATTTCATGGCGGCATCACATCTCAAAAAAGTTGGGACAAGGCCATATTTACCACTGTGTGGCATCCCCTCTTCTTTTTATAACAGTCTGCAAACGTCTGAGGACTGAGGAGACAAGTTACTCAAGTTTAGGAATAGGAATGTTGTCCCATTCTTGTCTAATACAGGCTTCTAGTTGCTCAACTGTCTTAGGTCTTATTTGTCGCATCTTCCTCTTTATGATGCACCAAATGTTTTCTATGGGTGAAAGATCTGGACAGCAGGCTGGCCATTTCAGTACCCGGATCCTCCTCCTACGCAGCCATGATGTTGTAATTGATGCAGTATGTGGTCTGGCATTGTCATGTTGGAAAATGCAAGGTCTTCCCTGAAAGAGACTACATCTAGATGGGAGCATATGTTGTTCTAGAACTTGGATATACCTTTCAGCATTGATGGTGCCTTTCCAGATGTGTAAGCTGCCCATGCCACACGCACTCATGCAACCCCATACCATCAGAGATGCAGGCTTCTGAACTGAGCGCTGATAACAACTTGGGTTGTCCTTGTCCTCTTTAGTCCGGATGACATGGCGTCCCAGTTTTCCAAAAAGAACTTCAAATTTTGATTCGTCTGACCACAGAACAGTTTTCCACTTTGCCACAGTCCATTTTAAATGAGCCTTGGCCCAGAAAAAAACGCCTGCGCTTCTGGATCATGTTTAGATATGGCTTCTTTTTTGACCTATAGAGTTTTAGCCGGCACAGGCGAATGGTACGGTGGATTGTGTTCACGACAATGTTTTCTGGAAGTATTACTGAGCCCATGTTGTGATTTCCATTACAGTAGCATTCCTGTATGTGATGCAGTGCCGTCTAAGGGCCCGAAGATCACGGGATATGGTTTTCTGGCCTTGACCCTTACGCACAGAGATTGTTCCTGAATCTTTGGATGATATTATGCCCTATTATAACTTCAAACTCTGCTATTTTTCTCTGATTGGTGATCCTCTGCCCATTTTGACTTCTGAGAGACACTGCCACTCTGAGAGGCTCTTTTTATACCCAATCATGTTGCCAATTGACCTAATAAGTTGCAAATTGGTCCTCCAGATGTTCCTTATATGTATACATTTAACTTTTCCGGCCTCTTACTGCTACCTGTCCCAAATTTTTTGGAATGTGTAGCTTTAAATAAATCCAAAATGAGCCAATATTTGGCATGTCATTTCAAAATGTCTCACCTTCAACATTTGATATGTTATCTATATTCTATTGTGAATAAAATATAAGTTTGAGATTTGTAAATTATTGCATTCCTTTTTTATTCACAATTTGTACACTGTCAATGTGTTTCTATCATCAAACACTCAGAATAAAGTGAGATGATCTGCTAATGGTCTGAATGTCTTGTTGAATGAGTGTTGATAGTCTGAGGATCATCAATATTAACAGAGAAACTGCTGAAAACACTCTTTATTTCATGTCAATAGTTCCTGTTTTCACCTCATTTATTATGCTGATGTCTTCAGATCTGCTGTAAATTGACACTTAAAGCTCATTTCATTTTCAACAGACTGAGGGGATTTGTGGACCTCTAACATAAACAATTATTTTTGTTTTTGTACTTTCAACTGTTTTCTTACAGTTCTTTAAAATGTTGACAGATATCCAGAAACGTAGTAATGGAGAAACAGAATGAAGTTCTGAATTAGCATCAGTTAATTTACGATAGACCAATTTAATTCTTAATGTGCTTAGTTTATGGGTGAAATACAAAAAGTGGATAATATAGCATAAAAAAATAATTAATTGAAAAAGAATCTGTTACACTAAATGTTGATGTTACATTAAAACTTTTTGTTTTCCAAAAAGTAATTTAAAACAAAATTCTTCTTCACATTTAGAGAAACAGTTAAACTATGAAATGATACATAATGTTAATTTTTAAAGGTACCATTGAACGTTTTTTTACAAGATGTAATATAAGTCTAAGGTGTCCCCTGAATGTGTCTGTGAAGTTTCAGTTCAAAATACCTATGCTAACAAAACATTTAGAAAGACAATTCACAAATATCACTAAAAATATATCATGGATCATGTCAGTTATTATTGCTCCATCTGCCATTTTCCGCTATTGTTCTTGCTTGCTTACCTAGTCTGATGATTCAGCTGTTGAGATTCGCCTGTTCTTCTGAGGTCTTTTAAACAAATGAGATTTACATAAGAAGGAGGAAACAATGGAGTTTGAGACTCACTGTATGTCATTTCCATGTACTAAACTATTATTCAACTGTCAAGGTAAATTCGATTTTCAGTTCTATGGCACCTTTAAGTGAGATTATTGTAATGGTAATTAATCAATGTTATTGGTATTTAAAATTGTAATGGTGCCCATTAGCTGTGCACCTTTTAATACTCAGTTTGAGAAACCTTCATATTGATTGTCAACATCAGATCAAACTAAATATTTTACATTTGTTTCATATCTGGTTCTCAATTTGCAGGAGTGTTTCCAGAATTTAGCCATTTTCAATGTAGTTTTAAACACTGTTATTTTAGGAATAAACTGTAAACACCAAAATTTATGAAGTAAATGAACTTTCCAGAATGCCTGACAGGGTTGTGAGTGTAACTTGAGCAAAATCTTTTCTTACAGTAACTTTGGTAACAGAGTTGATGAATGCTGTCATTAATTTTTATAAAAACTGAGACTTTCTAGAAAGAGCCCAGATGATGTCACTTCCTGGGTCTCATAGTTTTAAGAAATCCCTGTTTTGAAAGGAGGAAAATCATGTCAGAAGTAACAGGGTTGAGTGAATCGTGTAGGACACTGATAATAACACATTTAAAGATGCAGTCAGTCTAGACTTTGAGCATGAGAACTTTCTACAGACAAGTCTGTAGAACTTGATGACGTGATATTTTTTAAAATATAAATAACAAAAATGCTCTAATGTTTTAAATATAAAAAATATCTAAGACTTGATTTTCCTGCTAAAACAAAAGCTGAGATCAAACACTTTGCAATAAAACAAGAAAGCACCACTTGGATAGAAAGAGAAAGAGCACAGGACACACCTTGACCAAACTTTTTTCCTTGTTTATCTGTGCGAGTCTGAATATAGGCTTTTAGTTTAAAAGCATGCACATTTGGAGAAATATTGGATTCTCATATGTTTATGTCAATTTTCTATACAGAGGAGTTATATTTATTTAATATTCATTGTCATCACTATGAGCGCTGGTGTTTGCAATTCATACTGCAGCCGGAGGGCGCTCTCTGTGCATTTTTAGTCCACAGATTCATCTAAAAGAAGAAGAGGCTATTCCATGAATGGAGTTTTTAATTCATACTGCAGCCGGAGGGCGCTAAAGAAACAAAAAGTATTTTAAGTCTGTTTTGCTGCAATGTGAAAAAAACCTGCAAAACGCGCCGGCGCGTTTTCAGACCTCAGAGAGTTAAATGACTTTTTTTTCTCTCATTTCAGACCTGATAGAAGAAAGCTATGAGAGTGAAGAACTAAAGACATCTCTAAAGAAAAGAGCCAAGAAATCTTTCACCTGCACTCAGTGTGGAAAGAGTTTCTCAACCAAACAACATCTTAAGATTCACATGAGAGTTCATACAGGAGAGAAGCCATTCACATGTGAACAGTGCAGGAAGAGTTTCAGTCAATCATCAAGCCTTAAAGAACACATGAAAGTTCACACTGGAGAGAAACCACACACATGTGATCAGTGTGGAAAGAGTTTCTCAACCAAACAACATCTTAAGGTTCACATGAGAGTTCATACAGGAGAGAAGCCGTTCACATGTGATCAGTGTGGGAAGAGTTTCTCACGATCATCAAGCCTTAAAGAACACATGAAAATTCACACCGGAGAGAGATCGTTCACATGTGATCAATGTGGGAAGAGTTACACACAAAAAGGAAATCTTAAGGATCACATGAGATTTCACACTGGAGAGAAGCCGTTCACATGTGATCAATGTGGGGAGAGTTTCAGTCAATCAACAAACCTTAAAAAACACAGGAGGATCCACACTGGAGAGAAGCTACACACATGTGATCAATGTGACAAAACATTTCTAGAGTCATCAACCCTGAAGAGACACCTGACAGTTCATACAAAGGAGAAGCCACATTCATGTTCTGTGTGTGGAAAGAGTTTTTCACAGCTGCAATATTTAAAAGAACATGAGAAAATACACACTGGTGTGAGAGAGTACATGTGCTTTGAGTGTGAGAAGACTTTTATTACAGCAAACCAATTAAAACTGCACCAGAGAATTCACACTGGAGAAAAACCATACAAGTGTTCACACTGTGACAAGAGATTCAGTGATTCATCATCTCTGAAAAAACACGAGAGGATCCACAGCAGAGAGAAGCCGTACACGTGTGATCAGTGTGGAAAGAGTTTCACTATTAAAAGTAACCTGAAGATACACATGAGAATTCACACTGGAGAGAAACCTTACAAGTGTTCACACTGTGACAACAGATTCAGTCAGTCATCAAATCTGAAAACACATGAGAGGATCCACACTGGAGAAACATCTTACAAGTGTTCATACTGTGACAAGAGATTCAGTCGTTCATCATCTCTGAAATCACATGAGAGGGTCCACACTGGAGAGAAGCTGCACACGTGTGATCAGTGTGGAAAGAGTTTCACTATTAAAAGACACCTGAAGATACACGTGAGAATTCACACTGGAGAAAAACCTTACAAGTGTTCACACTGTGACAACAGATTCAGTCAGTCATCATCTCTGAAAACACATGAGAGGATCCACACTGGAGAAAAACCTTACAAGTGTTCACACTGTGACAACAGATTCAGTCAGTCATCATCTCTGAAAACACATGAGAAGATCCACACTGGAGAAAAACCTTACAAGTGTTCACACTGTGACAACAGATTCAGTCAGTCATCATCTCTAAAAACACATGAGAAGATCCACACTGGAGAAAAACCTTACAAGTGTTCACACTGTGACAAGAGATTCAATCAGTTAGCAAATCTGAAACAACACAAGAAGATCTACACTGGAGAGAAGCTGCACACGTGTGATCAGTGTGGAAAACGTTTCACTATTAAAAATCACCTGAAGATACACATGAGAATTCACACTGGAGAAAAACCTTACAAGTGTTCACACTGTGACAAGAGATTCAGTCAGTCTTCATCTCTAAAAACACATGAGAGGATCCACTCTGGAGAGAAGCCACACACGTGTGATCAGTGTAAAAAGAGTTTCACTATTAAAAACCACCTGAAGATACACATGAAGATCCATGCAGTGGAGAAACCACATCACCACAGTCTGAAATCATAAGTAGTTCATCTTTGTGCTGAGAAACAACGTCTCTTCTAAGACACACACCAAATCTCTCCTCTCCACCTATAGTTGGCGCTGTTGCACTGTCTGCTGTTGAATTATCCAGGTTGTGGATAAGGAGAGACCCCTGATGTGATTGCGAAGCATTTAGGGTGTACAGTAGTACATAGTAAAGTGCTATATAAATGCCTCATTCATTCATTTATTCATAGTTATCCATTTCTCAATATGTGCTCTTGTCTGTGTTCTTGTGAAATGTCATCAGTCGCCGTCCAAGTACTGTTCCAGTTCAAAATTCACATCTAGCCAAGTACAGTTCAAATCTCTGGTTGTGTTCTTGATACACCCTTTTTATCACGAATACATAGAGAGGTGACTTGTGCGGACTTGAGACAGCCAGGTATCCCAGAATGCATTGCGTACTAACCAGCAAGTGTTAGTAGCAGAGGAGAAAACCCAAGTAATTCAAACATACTACTGTTATTATGTCATGATATGTAGTTTTAAGAGTTTTCAGGCAAGAGTGTACTGTTTTTTTTACAAATTTGTGGTTTATTGATAAAAGTAGAGCCTATTTGGAGTTGTGAGATCCAGATGATCACCTGGTGCTCAGCGCTCACGTACCCCGCTGAGAGCATCCTTACCTTGGCTACTCCTTCTGATGTTTGCCGTTGACTCTGATGTCTCTGTAGTGGTTGAACATAATATAATTAATCTTTTGTATATCTAACGGGTGATCTTTGGTCTCATAAATCTATAATTTGTTGAACTAAAAGTGAAATATCATAACTTTATATACTTAGGAGTTATAGTTCACTGTTGTAGCCTACCAGAGCGCTGACTTTGTATGTTTGACTGAATCATTTGCTTTATTTTTTATTTTATCTTCTTATACTTTTTGCTTATACTTTTGTAATAGCTATTTGGTAATTAATACTGATATCTAACAAAAAGAGTTAGGGTTGTTTTATATTTGCAGACTATATGCATATATTGCCTGAACCACATATGTTTAATATTTTTAAAATGTAAACAAATATAGGAAGAACTGTTGTTTTATAGTTTGTTTGGTTATAAATATACATGCAGTGAAGATTGTAACACTCTGCCTAAATAAGGCAGGCTACACAAATAAAGTTTGTTCTTTTCCCTCCTAAAACTGTTTGAGTGAGGTTATAACAAATAACCACAAATACAAAGAATAAATGCCAACCCAGAGTGTATTATACAAGAAGAAACAGAAAAGAAATATAGACAAAAATGTGTGTGTGTATAGTTCGGCCTCACCGGTGAGGCATTTTGAATCTGGAAGCACATTGAGAAACAGCACTGTCCTGTGAAGAAGTCCAAAGCAAAAAATAACAAAAGTGAGTGGGCTCAATTAGCCATTTTCTCTCCCCGGTGTCATGTGACTCGTTAATGTTACAAGGTCTCAGGTGTGAATGGGGAGCAGGTTGGTGTTAAAATTTGGTGTTATCTCTCTCACTCTCTCATACTGGTCACTGGAAGTTCAACATAGTATCTCATGGCAAAGAACTCTCTGAGGATCTGAAAAAAACAACTGTTGCTCTACATAAAGATGGTGCAGGCTATAAGAAGTTTGCCAAGACCCTGAAACTGAGCTGCAGCACGGTGGCCAAGACCATACAGCGGTTTAACAGGACAGGTTCCACTCACAACAGGCCTCGTCATGGTCGAACAAAGATCACACCCTTAATATAAAATGTGATGCTTCTCCACCCTTCACAATGAAACATTACATCAAGAGAAACTGCTACAATCTTACAATGTGTAATATTCCTGGTTTTCTTGTAACAATTAATTCAGAGTAGTTTAAAGGGGCTTTATATAGGAAATGACACCCAGTGGTTGAAATAGGTACTGCAGTCCAAATTCAAAATTGTTTGCCCCGCCCCCTTGTTCAGAGAAGCGGGTGGCCAAGGATACGCATCAAGAGGGAGCGCAAGTGACAATGGCTACGTTTACATGCACCCAAATAATCCACTTGTAATCAGATTGAAAAACGTTCATGCAAACGCCTTAATCGATCCGATTGAGCTCGATCCAAATGAAATTTCAATCGGATTGGAAGGGGTGGTTTATTCCTTTTCTAATCCGATCTAACAGCAAAAAATTACCATGTAAACGCTTGAATACGACTACATGGCTGCAATATGCGGTGTTTTCCGCCAACTGGCAACCTGTTATGTCGAAATACTATTGGATAAGCTGCTGCACACGGTTTCACACAGACCAAAACAAAGACAGACATTCTGACATGGAACACACATTTCAAAGTAGAATATCTGGCTGCAGCATTGTTTTTCTGAGAAACAAGTAGGTGAACTTAACATGTTTCCTAAATATCTGCAAACATATTGGGGTATTTTTATGCTTTATTAAAGTAAAGATCTTACATATAGCCCCTTTAATGAATTTAGGACAGATGTTTGACAGTTTTAGGTTTATAAAACACAGTTCTCTATTTTGAGGCCACCACCACTTCTGGTTAAAGCCTGTACCAGCCCCTGAATCCATTCCAGTGTCAGAGTCAGCTTCAGTCCTTGAACTCCGCCCAGTGCATGCTCCTATACCAGAGAGCACTGCAGTGCCCCTAATGACACTAGCAATTGTGTGTGTTTGGCCACCCACACAATGGCTCCTGCTTGCTTGCTTACCTGCATAAAGTCTGTTGATTCAGCTGTGCACATCCAGATGTTAATACTGGCTTGTCTAATGCCTTGAACTTGGGCTGGCATGTGCAAAAGTTGGGGGCGTACATATTAATGATCCCGACTGTTGCGTCACAGTCGGTGTTATGTTGAGATTTGCCTGTTCTTCAGTGATCTTTTGCACAAATCAAATTTACATAAGAAGGAGGAAACAATGGAGTTTGAGACTCACTGTATGTCATTTCCATGTACTGAACTCTAATTACTTAACTATGCTGAGGTAAATTCAATTTTCAACTCTAGGGCACCTTTAATGTTTGGCACAGAGGCCCGATATTCTTGTGAGGTGCCAGAGACGTATGAGGTAATTTACATTGTTTCATATAAATATCATGTAGTATCATTTAGAAGTTAATAATTTCAATCTTCAATGTTGTTTCTGAAAAGATCAACAGCACTGTGTAATCTGTGTTAGCAGAGGACAATGCCATTTCTCTGAAGAAGAAAATGGACAACATTGTAAAAAAAAAAAAAAAAAAAAAACAGGACAGAAGACAGAGGGTGGCAAATCAGGCACCATTTTTTGTAGGCCAGAAGGTCCTGTGAAAAAACATAAGGGCCCAGCAGATGAAGCAAGTTTGAACACAGGTTGTTGGGACCTTATGAAATTGTCCATTTACAAGAAAAAAGCGCAGATTTAAGGGACGAAAAGGGATTTTTTCCCCCCAAAATCAACAATGACCATCTCAAACCATTCAAAAAAAGACAAACCCCGGATACCCCATACAACAGGGGTTCTCAACCTTTTGCAAGCTGGGCCCCCCAAAGCTGGTTCATTGCAGTTGGGGCTAAAGAGTTCCTTCAGTCTACTGTCACTTTTCAGCTCAATAAGTTGTCCCTGCATATCAATTGATAGCTCGTTTGCTGCGCACACAAACGGATCTCGAACCCACGCAAAAGAGCGATAATCCTCTTTAAAGTATGTCGCAAATAGTTTTCTCATTGCTGACAGGTGCTCAGACGCTGATTGAAATAGGGAGGAGAAATCGTGTGACGTGCCTGCATCAGTGATAAAGTCTGTAAGGCTGGGGAACATGTCGCAGTTCCCTCGACTGATGCGGCCATGCCAGAGGTCTAGTTTTTGTGTGAAGGCGTGCACTTTGTCTGCAAGGTGCAAAATATGAGTTTCGCGCCCTTGCAAAGACAGGTTGAGGCCATTCAAGCTGTCAAATATATCGACCAAATAGGAGAGAGACGCAAGCCACATAGTGTCATCCAGATGCTTCACCAGATCTGATTTGATTTCTGTCAAATACCACTTCACCTCCTCTCACAGCTCATACAACCGCTGTAACACCCGCCCCCTGGAAAGCCAGCGAACTTCAGTGTGCAGAAGCAACTGTTCGTGCCCTGACCCCATCTCCTGCTTGCGCACCATCCATGCATAGGCTAACGCATCGGTCCCAAGCCAAACCATTTTCACGGATAAAAATATCAAGGACATTGAAAATGAAGAGGCTGGCAAAACAGGACATCCTCCTCAATCACCTTGTCCCGCAGATACCTGACATAGGTGAGGAGCTGTGCCTGCCCAGCAATATCAGTGGATTCGTCCAGCTGTAGCGTGTAGTAAGGACTCTTTTTTACAAACTCTATTGCTCTCTGATATAATTGGACATGTCTACAATTCTCCTAGCGACAGTGTCATTGGACAGGGGTATTGCAATGAGTTTGGCTGCTGCACTATCGCCTATCATTATTCTGCACGTCTTGCGCTGCCGGCAAAATGAGAGTCTGGCAATTGTATGCGGTTTACCCAGTTGAGTGATTCTTTTGAGTGATTCCGCTACATACGATGCCTCCAAACCAACATTAGACACAGCCAACCGACGTGAGCCAACCCTGCAGTTTGCTTTTCGTCGTTCATCGGCGTCGGCTTGGTGTGTTCTGGCCTTTAGTCGCGTGGGTAGTTTTAGCTAAGTGTAGCTACTGCCTAGCAGATACTGGCTAGGGCTGAGATTTGATCTAATCTTTAAAAACAATGTTTGTGGGTTTAGTCTTTAAAAAGACTGTTGGGGTTTTGTAGTGAAGGCCTATGTAAATCTAGATTGATAAAAGACTAGCGAGAGCTGGCACAAGTGAACTTGGCAAGAGACTAGACTGAATGGAGAGCTATGTCGTGAGTCAATTTAAATGCAGTTTTTTATTTTTGTGTGAGAGTGGGTGAACATTTACACCCCGTGTTTTTGACAATTGAGAGCCACCAAATGATGAATATGAAAAAACGAATAGGACAGTTTCGAACTCAGTTAGGATGCAAAGACCTTAAAGGTGATAGAGAGGATTTTTTCATCGACTGAGAATCCAAAGACTGTTACTGAGTTTTTGAAATGAGTGCATGCGTAAGAAGAACCCCCTCCTTCACAGCTCATTTCAAAGGAACGCCTCCCAAAATGCGTGCACGAGTATTGATACATGAGTGTTTACCATCATTTCGAGGGAACGCCTCCCAAAACTCGTAAACACTCGTATTGGAACACGAGTGTTTACCACCGGCACTCGCTGTGTCGTGTTTTTTGGATGTTGGACTCACCGCAGGTAACTCATAATCTGCAGTTGTTACTCCTGTCTCCTGACAAAAACACTGCATGCGGCACCTGTGGAGTGTGGAAAGTTACTGGAGCGTGCAGCCGCGCTCGTCTCTCACAAGGAACGTCACGGCAGTGATTGACAAGCCAGAGGGCCAATCATTTACGCGATGATCGCGTAAACAATTGGCTGATGTTTTTAAGGCCCTACCTCGTGCACAGATGATGTATATTAATATTATTACTTTCAGTGCACCTAATAAATAGTCTTTTATCAGTTAGCAAAGACAGTTTCAAGTAATATTGCAAAAATGTATAAAACAAAACATCCTTTAGCACCTTTAAACTTTTGAGGCTTGCACAGCTTCTCAAGGAGAAATCAAACAAATGAGCGCCGTTTTCTAAAGTCTATGAGCGCAGCACACACAAATAATCTAAATTGACATAATGCAGTTCAATTTCAAAATGTGGTGTTTTTATATTTATAACATTTGCATTTGAATACAGTTCAGCAACATACATCACACGACCTGACGATCAAGAGAGCTGACAAATGACCATCACTTAATTGACCATCACCTCGCTATTGAAAATGTGACACTGATATGACAGTTCATCAAACAAGTTAATAATATTAAGTCAGTTACAGTTTAGATGAAATAATAACTGTTTTGTTCTATTTTAGTAGCGAAAATAGATCCGATGAATCCAAAAAAAGATCACAACATCTCATAGCAACACTCAGTTGTGTTTTGAATGATTCAGTGTTTTGAACAGATCGTTTGAGTCAAAGATTCAATGACCCATTCACAAACATCTGTCTCATTCTTGATGAATCGGCCGTTTGAACGAATCGTGAATGAATGATTCAATGACTCGCTTAATAAAACCGCTTATCACCTGCATTTGCACTATCGACAAACCAAATTTGTTCAAAACTTTTTAAAAAAAAAATCAATCCAAACACATTTTAATTTTTATTCAGGAGTTATGTATATACAAAACTATAACTTTTTATGACAGTAGTTTAATGATTTTTTTTCAGTTTTTTTTCCTCCCATCCTGTAGCCTACTCATGCCCGCCCGGGAGAGTGTGAACACTTGTAAGGTGTTTCTCCATTGTGAATTATCTGGTGCAGTTTTAAACTGTTTGCTGTAGTAAAAGTCTTCTCACACTCAAAGCACATGTACTCTCTCATGTACTCTCACATGTACTCTATTAGTATGAATGTTCTCATGTTCTTGTAAACTATACAGCAGTGAAAAACTCTTTCCACACACAGAACATGAATGTGGCTTCTCCTTTGTATGAACTGTCAGGTGTCTCTTCAGGGCTGATGCCGAGAGAAACGTTTTGTCACATTGATTACATGCGAACAGCTTCTCTCCTGTATGAATTCTCATGTGAACATCAAGACTTTTTTTTTGGTTGAGAAACTCTTTCCACACTGAGTGCAGGTTGTAGATTTCTTGGCTCTTTTCTTTAAAAAATGTCTTTTTAGTCTTTGAGCGACTCAAAGGTTTTTCTGCAGGTTTATCATGATGTTTCTCCTCCACTTCACTCAGTTCTTCACTCTCCTCCTTCACTTCCATCAGCTCTGAAATTACAAAAATAGTTAATTTTATTAAAGTAATTCAAAATGAGGATTATGAAGTGAAAGAACATAAAAGTGAACCTTCATGTACTGAAGTAGACGACTGCTATAAAATATTCTGATGCCTTTTTATATATTTATTATATTTAAAACATTATAGACAAATCACCATGTTTTTTGGAGTGAGAACTTTTCAATATTTTGATGAATGACACAATTATTAATACTGGCTGCCCTTGTCTAATGCCTTTCATAATGTTGGGAACATGGGCGGGCATATGCAAATATTGGGGCGTACACCCCGACTGTTACGTAACAGTCGGTGTTATGTTGAGATTCACCTGTTCTTCTGAGGTCTTTTAAACAAATGAGATTTATATAAGAAGGAGGAAACAATGGAGTTTGAGACTCACTGTATGTCATTTCCATGTACTGAACTCTTGTTATTCAACTATGCCAAGATAAATTCAATTTTTCATTCGAGGGCACCTTTAAAACTGACAACAATGGAAGCACTTGGGAGAGAACTGTCAGAGACTTATTTTTAGCACAGAAGAGTACAAGATTATATATATATATATATAATATATAGTGAATTCAGGTTGATTGTGACACTTTTTTGCTATTGAAATGACTGTGAAAAAGTGTCCTAATCAACCTGAATTATATATATGTGTGTGTGTGTGTGTGTGTGTGTAAAACCTACAGGTTTTCCCTTCTTACTGGCTAAATGTTTTGTGTCTAATATTTAATTGTTTTAAAATATATGAATACATTTCTCTCTGGTTTTGTTTGGCAGCTGTAGTACTCTTTGTGGTTATTAGAAGAGCAGAAATTAAAATCACAAAATTAAAAATTTAAATAAATATGCACAGACTAGATTCTAAACTCTTGTATTTGTACTTGCTTGTAGGATTAAAATTGTAAATAAGTTACATTTAATGTCCAACATCAAATATTTTAGCGAAATGTATATTTTAGAATTATTGCGCTTCTATTGCGCCCCGTCTGTTTAGCGCAGCAGCGCTCGTTCACTGTGAAGTTTAGCAGCAAAATGGAAATATTTGCATTACTTTCTAACATTTACAGATGGAGAATAAAATTTTGAAAAGTAAGTTATGCACTGAGGAAAACACCATGTCTCAAACGCATAAAATAGCACAAAATGTTTCCTGTGGTGAATCGATTTGATCCATGATCGACCTCTAGCGCTGCTTAAGAAAAGCGTGCATGTGAAATTATCTTGACTAGGTGAACCTGGATTGAATTAGCGGGACTGCGTGAACTTCAATTACCTTTTATGAAACCGTTTTAGCCCAAACTCATTTGTTAGGTTAATTCAAGTCAGGTTTGGAGTTTAATCCTCAATTTTCTTAGAGTCTTTTATGAAACAGCCCTCTGGTTTCTGTGTATTTAAAGTCTGTATTCCTGCATTTCTCCTCATTGTGAGTGTTCATCCCACATGGCACGTTACACTCTGAGTTATTTTCTCACAGTAAAAAGGCCAGCAGTCATACAGAGTGACAGTGTGACAGTGAAGGGAGAGCATCCTTCCTCTCTTATAGTCTCATTTCTCAGAATATTTTCTCTCTACAGTCTAGACCAGGGCTTAAAAAAAATAAAAATAAATAATCAATCATTCCACTCCGAGCAGAATCGGTATTTTAACGTTTTTGTTCCAGCGTTCCTTCGTATTATAAACATTCCAAAACCAGTTTTATTAGAAAAATAATAATAATAATAATAATTTAGTAAAAAACAAAGAGAGTGTATTTGCCGTCTTTGCCAATAGGCCTACAATTATCTTTTATACAAGATTCTGTCCAAATGTAAACCTATTAAATGAAAGGAAAAACAATGGTTTATAAATTAAAGTATTTTTTTCAGTACATTTTAATGTTTGCTGCATGGTTAAAAATACTGACGATATTCCTGAGGGACAAAAATTAAGTCGCATAGGCCTACACGTTGCATTTTTATTATTACATTCAGAAATAATGATAATAAAGTTATCTGTAAATAAAGTAAAATGTTTACAAATAGCCTAGCCTACATAGATTTGTTTATAATGTTTGTAAACATAAATTATGAACAAACTGTCCTATATTATTATTGCCTATCCACTTAGCCTATACTAAGTATACAACAAAACCACTAGAATTAACATTTGGACTATTCAGGCTAAATAAACTTAAAGCCAAAACAATTTAAATTTTTTCTTTTTTAACTCCATTCCAGCCTCTATTGCTATATTCAAGGCGAGAAACAGATTTATTTATTGGAAATAAAACTAAATAAGATGCATAATGAAACTAATTAATTAAAAGTGAATCTGTAGCCTACCTTTCTCATTCGGCACGAATCCATCTGTTTTCATTTTCAAGACGAATGCTAAACTGTTATTTATTCAGGGCTCTCAAGTTTTGAAGACAGGCAAGAGTGACATTCCCCCCAACCCAACCACTGAACTCAATTTAACCACATACAAATTATTTATTCAATTTGCATTTCTTCATTTGTGTGTGTGTGTGAGAGAGAAATATTATGACTGGTGTTTATTGTAAGCCTTTTTCCTTTTGTCTTCTCTTCCTCTTGCACCTGTTTCACCGTCTCCTCCTCTAATGGGCTTACCCTTTTCGTCACCTTCTCTAGGCCAGCATCCTGTAACCTGGCCTTTTAAGGGAGCTTTCCTCTCAGGGTGAATGAGAGGATGCTTAGTTGCCTTTTACCTGACATCTTTAAAAGACAGATGCCATGATTAATGAATCCATGGCCAGGATATAAAATATGACACAATTTTAAAAGTGACCTATAACATCGACGATGCAATACACTTTATTTAGTGCTAGTAAAATTAGATTAGAAGTCCTTCCTTCCGTGTTAGATATAGATCCGGGTCGATAAAGATCCAAATATGTAAGAATGATTGGAGAAACAGTCATGCATTTAAGGGTTAAGATGTCAGTTTTACATTCATTCTAAATCATAAACATCTTAAAGTCATCTTCTAAATCATAAACATCTTAAAGTCATCTTCTAAACATCTATTTGACATCTGACAGGAAACATCCTATAGACGTATTGCAGATGAGCAAACACTCTAAAAAATACATCTTCCAGACGTAAACACACACATCAAATAGACGTCTCTGAGATGTACGTGTTCGTCAGTCGTCTTCCCATGATGAAATTATACGAACACACATAAGGGCGCTTTGGTGGGCATTTCAAGTTTAGCGCCTTCAGCCATTGCCTCAGGTGCTCCTCGTCTTAACATGGTGGGTATAAATTGTAAAGTGCAGCTTACTCTAATCTAACGTTACAGCTATAGGATTGCGGTGCTCGCTTTCTGTGTAATTAATTCACTATACTAATCCACTGCAATTCAGCCATAACTATCAGTGCAACTGTAACCAATTACCAAAATAGCCGTCTGTTTTATTAGTTCATTTTTCAAGTGTTTTCTTCCTGAATTAATCTGACTTTTGAATGAATTGGCCAAATGATTGATTTGAAGTGGCTCTCTCAATTTTTTCAATATCAATATTTCAATATTTAACATTTCTTTCTTTTTAGAATTGCTCAGTTATGTTTGAATTTGATGTTTGATTATATATAAATTTCATAAAGTTATGAAGTATAGATAGATAAAGAAATAAATTATCCAATAACGCTACACATAAAACAGATTATTTTTTAATAATAAAGACAAAAAGAACAGCGTCAACACATGCCAAATGTTGAAACCAAATGTGATGATTTCAAACAGGAGACTTTTCAATCATGTGTGCGGTTTTTCTCCACTGAGGATCCTCTCATGTGTGTGGTTTCTCTCTGCTGTGGTCCAAATTCTTAAGTATTTTAATTTTTTTTTTTTTTGAGAACATCATATGCTGTGTCTGACAGTATTTTGCAAGACCGATAGACCTCAGTCCGTCTAGAGAGGGATTGCACTCCATAAGAAAACTGTCAATTTTAAAGATACATCAAGAAATGCAGTATACAGTATCTTCCTACAAAGATGGTTGATGCTGTGGACCAGGGACCTTGACTTGACTCTGGTGGTTATAAATGTGATGACTGGCGAAGGATGTCAAAGAGGGAGGGTACCGATATTTCTGTCCTGGAACTGCTTTTTGTGCCGTGGAGGTTCGTGGAACAGTTTGAGGATGGACACAGGCCAGGAGCAGAACCGTGTTGGTGGAAAAGGGGAATTGGAGCATGTGACTGCCTGTCTGAGTTTAGTTAATAGCTGGAGACAGCATCAGATTTGACAGAGGCAGCCACCTAGTAGTTCACTATGCAGGAAAAATAAAACCCTGCCTTAAATTAAACACATTTATCATGTAAAGGAGAAAAGCCTTGTTCAGTGCTTGGACACATAGTGTAGTTGTGCTTTGGGTGATCCAAGACCCTCCTCTCTCTTCACTTGTCCACTGTCTTTACTGCTGTTTATATTAAAAACAAACAAACATCAAAATATATTATCATTTAATACTTACACTTTACAGCTCATTCAGTTGCATCTACCAATGCAGGTTTATATTACTAATTATATGGAGAAACATTACACAACAGAATCCTATCTATACTTTGTATTAAGTAAATCACTTAAAAAAACACCTGAAATTGCAGAACATTATTTATCCATATTTGTTTACCATAGAAGATCAAAACATGTTTGAAATAGTTTCAGTTCATTTTCGCCCTCCATGTAAGTGACGTCACCGATAAAAGGTACAGCAATTTTTAGGTTAAATAAATTAGTTTACTATCATCCATTAACAATTTGCCAGCAAAACCTTTACAAAACTATTATAACAACTCATCTACACATAAAGACGCGATTAAAAGCCCAAACTTTCATTAAACAAGCTCAAGCTCAAAATATAGTTAGTTAGCCAACCGCTTCTGAAAACGGTTGAGATGCTGACACACTTTTTCGAAGACACTAAATCATTTCTTTGAAGTAAATATACTTTACTTCAGACCGCAAAAAAATGAAAATAAGCATTTAATTTCTATTTTCTGAAATATTGACGTACCAACAAACTGACACAGAAGTGGCAAAACATGCCTGATAGGGCACATTTAAAAAAAATAATTATTTCATATACATTATTACTATTATTATATAATATGGTTAAACACTATTTTTAAGTATAGTATACAAGCTTATTTCAGAATTGATTTATAAGTGATTTTCTTCACCTATTTCAACCATTTTACATTTGATAATTTCACTGCTGAAACATCAACTGACGTTACTTCAACCACATTTCAACGTTGAAGGTCGGTCATTTGCTGGCTGGGAAAACATAAAAATAAATTATGCTTCAAATCAAATTTTCCGAAAGATGGTTTTGGTCATTTAAGGCCTTGGCGATAACTGCTGTCAAGTTCAAGACCACTGACACCCACTCATTTCATCATTCAGCAGCTACAACACCCAGCTGAGGTGAGACTTTTAACTTTTCTACAAACTGTGCAAAAGTTATAACTTCACTATTAAAATTCTTCCAATTAAATTAGTAATAGGTTCTGTATGAAAGTGACAAGACAGGCTGATATATGTTTTACAATTAATGAGAATTTGATCTGAAAGTAGCGTTTCTGACAGCAAAGTGTATTTTCTGCAGTATTTTTTTTTACTTGTTTTGAATTACATTAATTATTTTTTAAAAGTTATGAAGAAATTATAAAATATTCTGACAGGATTTGGTCTCGGAGTAAGGTTTCTGACAGGAAAGATTTTTTCTGAAGTAATTTTCTAACCTCAAATCAAGTTGTATTACTAATTTTTAAAATTTTAGTGAGAAATGTCAATATAATAAAATATATTCTGACAGGATTTGGTAGATTTTTCTGAAGTAACTTTTTTAACCTCAAATCAAGTTAAATTAACTATTAAACATAATATTAATTAACATAATAAATAAAATATATTATGACCGAATTTTGTCTGGGAGGTGTGTTACCTTATCTTATGTTACTTTCCGGGGTGTCAGCTTGGCACTTGCCTCTACCAATGACACACCTATGCGACAAGGAAGGAAAAATGAAAATTAGTGTCAAACATTTCTTATCCAAGACATTCTAGTGAGACATGACTCACAGGGGTAAGCATACTAATTTTACATGAACGCGAGTAATTATATATAGACTCATATATTTATGTGCAGAACCACACAGCAGCAGCTTTGAGTTGTGCTAGGTCTTCATTATAGTTTATTTAAATGTGATTGAGTAATTTTGTGAATATTTTGCTTCACCTTTAGGATGGCATCAGGAAGCTCTCCATACTCCCGCCCTCCTCCCACTCGTGTTCTTTGTGTGGAGAACCGCAGTAACTGCTGTGCTGCCAGTTATGAGACTGTGAGTGGCAAAATACAGGTCGCCACAGACAAAAAAAGCACAATTAGTGGCCTCACGGATGGGAAAAAGGTGTACCTGAAACACCGGCCCTTGTGAAGGGGCAGTCGTACATCATTAAAAGCTTCTCCGTCTCTGTCAAGTTCGGCAGAGAATGCATCTCTTTGGGAGCTACCTCCAAGAAGTTTGTATGTGGCCCACTTGCAGTGACAGAGGGTGTAAAAATCCACACAGAGGAGATCCTCAATCCTCCCTCTGTCAATATGAACGGGGATGAGGACGACCCGTTTACCCGGGGAGGGTTTGTGACGCTTAAAAGGTAGAATTGAAAAGGTAAGTGGTTTGAGATTAAAGTGCTAGTTCATTTAAAAATTAAAAATAATGTAATTAATTACTTACCCTCATGTCATTCTACTCCCGTAAGACCTTCGTTCATCTTCAGAACACAAATTAAGATATTTTGATTAAATCCAGTGGCTCAGTGAAGCTGTGAAGCAGTGTTTTGAAATCGGCCCATTACTATATTGTTGAAAAGTCACTATTTTGTTTTTTTTTTTGGAGCACAAAAAGTATTCTCGTCGCTTTATAATATTAAGATAGAATCACTGAACTCACATGAACTTTTGTTTTTAACAACGTTTTGGATCTTGAGATTTTCAGTGTCATTGCTGGCTATGGAGGATTTCATCAAAATATCTTAATTTGTGTTCCGAAGATGAGCGAAGGTCTTACAGGTGTGGAACAACATGAGGTTGAGTAACAAATTACATTATTTTCTTTTTTGGGTGAACTAACCCTTTAATGAAATTAATACATTTACTTATTTTGTTAATTGAAATTCTAACACTTTGATGAACTCTTTTCTCTCTCTCTTTTTTTTTTTTTTTAAGTGCTAGCATTTAAGATACACAACTTTCATGGCCCCTAAAATATTTTGTTTAAAGAATAATAGGTCCTCCTTTAATATAAACACCCGTTGCTGAATTTAACTGCCATGATAATATTTTAATTTTTTTTTCCCATTCAGAGGTTTTGTTCCTTATTTTGATAAATTACATGTAAAAAAGAAAAAGAAAAACACTGGAGGGGAAAGTGTTCATCTAGCCTTTGCAATTGTATGTAATTGTTGGTAATGCAATACATATAAAACAATGTTATATTTAAATGTAGTTACAGATGGTCAGAATGACTACGGTCAAGGATGGGAATGTTCCCATTCTTGATGTGTCCTTATAATGTGGAAAGAAGATGGCAGACATCTCTCTCTGGCAGGATGAAGCATTAGCCGAGCTTCATTTGGGGGCCCATGTTGAGGTGACGCACCTGAAGGCCACAATCAAAGAAAATGGACACAGCAAGTTCCATTCGTCTTCATTTTCATCTATCAAGGTACATAACAAAGGTCCAATCCCACTTAAAATTATGAACAAGATTTAACATTATATATAACAAATGATTATTTGTGGTTAAAATCCTTATTATTGTCAAAAAATACTTACATTTATGGGTCCTCTTGTCTGCTTGGGCAGCCGTGTTTCTGCTGTAGATTGCCACCTACAAACATATGCAGAGAAGTGTCATTCCCCTTCACTTGAAGTGGGGTCCCAAAAATCCTTGTTTAAAGGTCTAAAATTCCAACTAAAGAAGAATCGAGACACCCCTACCCCTTGTGCACATTCACGTGTCTCAATTCTCTTTTAGTTGGAGTTTTAGCCCTTTGAATAAAACCCCACTTCAAACAAGTAGGGGTAGGTCTACACATTAGACCAGTGATTCTCAACCCCACATGTAATTCCAGATTAAATTTTCACTAAAGTTTCATCCTTTAAAATTAAGGTTCTGGAACAACAACCAACCATGGAGGAGATCGTCATTGAGGGGGTTTTGAAAGATGAAGACGGTGGAATGGTCCTTCTATCTGACACTTTTGAGGAATATATAGTCCCTGCTGCAGTGGCAATGGCCATTGCAGATGATGTTTTGCAGTCGTGCAGTCTTCCACGTAGAGTAAGTGTGGGACATACAGACCACAGGGTCCACAGAACCCAGCCTGTAGAGGACATGGAGGAATTGGAATTGTTTTGTGTTTAATAGTTACTGCCATAACTGTTGTAATGTTATTTATTCATTTATCTTTATATATGCAGTTGCTTTAGTTCTATATTTGTTCTATTTGTTTTGTTCTTATTTATTCTAATGTTAGTGTTATTAGTATATAATCACCTCATAATATAGTATATAATCATTTAAATAATAATAATAATATAAATATTACTGAAGGTTATAAAATGCATTGTTCAGTAAATGTTGTCACTAAGGCTGCTGTATTTTCTCATCTCTCTACCAGACCTCCACAGGGACAAACCCTTTATGTTTTTTTATCTTAAAGGGATAGTTCACTAATCAGAATCAGAAAAAGCTAGCAGTAGAATATGGTTCCAAATAAAATACAAACAAAACATTTGAATGACTCCAAATAAAAGGAAATGACAGCAACAAATACGTACACATGCCGATGTACTGGTGTTGATGTAATGCTGATGCAGGGTGGGCGGCTTTATAAAGAGCCTGTGGGTTCACTGGATGTTGGCTGCTGTTGAGAGGAAAACAAAAAGGTAGAAAAATAATCACCAACAATCATCTTAAAAGAGCTTTTGTCTTTTTTTGTTACTATTCATTAATGAATTATATACACAAGTGTTATCATTCACACCTTCCACAATGCTGAATATGAGGTAGGTAGGTAGATAGATGGATAAATAGATTATATCTATCTATCTTATCAGAACGAATTGGTTGATGTAACGTAGACTAACCATGTTCCGTACACTTTTCGCACTTCACCACACGTCCGCGACCACTCCTCCATTGTTGAGAGACAGACAAGCATGTTTGTGTGATCATTCTCTGGGGTAATACCTTTTGTACAGGCAACACTTTGATTGATGTCTTTTGGACCAAAAGTTTTTGAGAAAAGTGGGGAAAAGTACCTCCTCCGCCTGTGTACGGAAGATGATGAGCGTTAACGGTGTTCCGTACAGCCTCTAATGATGTTCCATACAGCGCGGATTACTTGATTTCAGCGGCGAAAATGGACATTTACCTGATCATTTGTGAGAAGAAAACATCATTTAAATAAATAAGGAAGGTGAGTATTTGCTTAAATTGTTCATTAAATTGCGTAAATAAGATAGAGGACCATGCGAGTTAGGCATGATTGTGTCGTGATATTAATTACTGCGTGTGAGTTAAGCATTAACCATGTGAACCGTTAGTGAATAACGTTACCATATCTTTCTGAAGACAAAGAAGGGCAAACAACTTGCATTGATTTAAAAATTTTATTACTTAACAATAACAAATGTGAAAACTTAAAAAGTGTGTGTGTACAAGTAAGTGTGTGTGTGTCTGTGTGTGTTTGTGTTTACAACTATTTACATCTAACACTAAATTAATTAACAAATGCCATAACTAGAGATGAACGGTGTGAATTAAATTTTCTGTGTTGACTATTTACATTATGTGTGTGTGCGTGTGTGTGTTTACAACTATTTATATTTATAAACTGATTAAAAATACCTGAACAAGAAATTTTTCTGCACTATTTACATTGTGTGTGTGTAACATGTTTTTTATTTTTTTTTATTTTTATGTGGACAGACAACATTTATGGCAAAGCCAGGCAGTGTCTGGCACTTGCTCCACCCCTGTGCACCGCAAGTGGAACCATAAATGGCACAGGTCACACTGCACCCATTCATCGATGGCCTCGTCTCCTGATCCAGGTGGTACCACTCTACGGCAGAGGGCGCAGTGTTCTCCGTCATCATCAGTCAGAGGAGCCGCCTGCTGTTTTTGCCTTTTGGCCTCCTGGGCTTGTCTTTTTTTCTTTTTTCTTCTTTGCAATCTCTTCCTTGCGCTTTCTCTTCTTTTCTTCCTTCTCTTTCTCCTCAGCTTCTTTTTCTACCAGCAGGTTGAAATACTGGTCGCTGGTGATGACACGGGCTGGCAACGGAATGCGACGCCTCACCTTTTCCTTCCTCTCTAGGGCTGGGCTCATGAGGACATTAGCCAGACTCTCGAGGATAATACCTGCTGCCACCAGGTAATTTTTTGGAGCCACCCTATTACAGGAGGGGCAAGGTGTTTGAGTGGTGGAGGGAGTGGCTGATGTTGTGTCAGTAGGTTGAGTGCTGGATGTGTGAGTGAGAGTGGCATGAGTGCTGGATGGTGGCTGAAGGAGTGACGGGAGCACTGGATGGTGTGGCAGAAGGAGTGACGGGAGCACTGGATGGTGTGGTGGAAGGAGTGGTGGGAGTGATGGATTGAGTGGCGTCACTTCCATCTGCAGATGGGAGCACTCTCACCACCTAAGAAAGTAAAACATATGTGAAACACATTAGCACACTTTAAAAGACATTCAAGTAGCTTAGAGGATGAATTATCATTGTATTAATGTTAAAATTACCTGTGTTGTGTCCACAGCACCCCTGGACAAAGGAAAGATGCCAGCCTTGCGGAACCCAGCCTTGATGTTCTGGGCCGTGACAGCAGTGGGGTAAATAGTTTTGAGGAGAGGGGAAAACTGCTTCTTCCCCACAACAAGATCCCCTCGAACCAGACCCATCCTGGAAGCCATGGTGGAGAAAGCAGTCTTCAGTGGGTTGAAGACGGCAATATCCAGGGGTTGAAGGATGTGTGTGGTGTGGGCAGGCAGGCAGAGAATTTCAATGTGGTTTTCTCTGCAGTACATGATTACATCTTTTGAAACATGTGTCTCGTGTTGGTCCATGATTAAAATTAATGGTCTCTCCTCAGGAGCATATTTAACGAAATGTCGGAGCCATTTCAGGAAGAGCTCTGAGTCCATGTAGCCCTTGTCCTGGATGCCACAGAGGGCGTTGGGGGGCCCATCCAGCCTATAGGCACTACTGGGGAGGCAGCCGGGGTAAATGATGAAAGGTGGAATGCTGTCCCCGGCTGCGTTCACACAGCAGTGCACTGTGATGTGCTCCCTCGTCGTCTGCTGCTGCTGGTAGACATGTTTTCTTCCCGTCTGGTACAGGACCTTTTCCCGCGATCGGGGCTTGTCACCAAAACCTGTCTCGTCACAGTTTTATATGAGGTGTGGCTTGTCCTCTAAACTGTGTCTGACATAGAGGGCCTCATATAATTTAAAGAAGCCTTCAATGGCCTCCGGTGTACCACCATGGACCCTGGCTCTGTCCAGAGAATCTGCTGTCTTTGAGGACAGTTCTGGATGGCGGGCCTTAAACCTGGCCCACCAGACATCACTTGGCCCCTTCTCCATATTCACAGTGGTGGTCTGGGATCTGCTACTCTCCTTGATTATGCCCATAGCAAGAACTTTTATCCGAGATCTTGTCAATGGAAAGCCATGGTCCGCCATCCAGAAAATAAAAGAAATAAGGGCCTCTTCCTCCGCAGGTGTCAGGGCCGAATTAGGGTGAGGGTTGTGTGAGTATTTTTTTTTTTTTTGTAGTCTTTTAGTGTTGTGTGTGGTATGTTGTATTTCTTTGCTGTTGCCCTCAAGCTCTCTCCTGCCTTCACTTCGTCAACTGCCTTTTCTAGCTTCTCCCTTGTGTATTGTTTTTTCTTTCCTGACATCTTTTGACTTTCCTTTGAAACATTAATGTTAAATGTTAATTTAATCATGTAACTTTGTTAACGATATATAAATCATTTGTTGTGTAAATTCTTTTCAAATGTTTGTATGAATTCTTTTTAAATGTGTATGAATTTTTGAAATGTGTGTATAATATCTTTTTTAAATGTTTATGAATTCTTTTTTTTGTATGAAAATGTATGAAATCTTATTAAATGTGTGTATGAAATCTTACTAAATATGTGTGAATATCCTGTCATTGTGTTTAAGTTAACATTAAATAGACAATTTAACATGTTTAAATATTCAATTCATGTAACGTTAACAACATTAACTTAATTGACCCTTTATGAATAAACACCATCACTGCAAGCATGATGATGGGCAAACCTGCCTCAGACTGAGAGTGGCGCCAAGCGGTAATCGCCCGCGATTGACGTTTAAATATTCATATTTCAAAGCATATATTCAACAAAAGGTAATATATTTTAAAATGTGTGATAACATAATATTAATTTCATAAATATTGTAATACTGTGAGAAGCATAATTAAAATCGAAATGTACATTTTCGCTGCTCTAGTTGTCTCCCCACCCAAGCTGCAGTCTGACGTGTAGCTTGCCCACCATCCATTTTCATGCGTAGCGGGCGCACCTAGCAAACTTACTTAAATCTGACTGAAACAAATGGTGGAGTGCTCTCTGTCGTGATTTAAAAGTAAAAGGTCGTCTGTACGGAACATCGTTGTGTACGGAACATGGTTAGTCTACGTTATCTAAAAAAACGTTAGCTATAATATAAAAAAAACCTTTGCTATAATAGTTAACACTGGCTTGGCTTGCTATTCATACAATAATAGTAATATTATTATTATTATTATTATTATTAATATGAATTTTAGTACTAGTGTTGTGCAGACAACTCAAGATAGAATGCACATTTAAATGTCAAGAGTCAAGAAGATATGTTAAAATTTCAGTCTTATAGAGTAATGTTTTCTTCACTATTTTCTTTATTTTTCCTGTTTTTCTCTATTTACAGAGTAGCCATGCATCTAGCAGTGCTGGTTCATCTTCAGCTGAAGCTATTGTTCAGCCAACAGTCAAAGAGGCATTCCAACGTCAGGCTTCATATGGACCCTCATCTCACCGGGCCAAAGAAATCAATCATGCCATAGCATACTACATTGCTAAGGACATGATACCAGTTCACACTGTAGCAAAACCAGGATTTCAGAAACTGATGAAGACAACAATTCCACTTTACAAAATTAACTCAGAGAATTTTTTCTCAAAAACAGAATTACCCAGAATGTAAAACAGTCTAAAAGAGGAAGTTGGCAACTGTATATGTCACGAGGTGACAAAAATTCCAACTGTCAAGGCGGAACTAATGTTCGCCGCGATTGCCTCCCGCCGGACCAATAACAACGGAACACCAGGCTAGTTCCGGTTTAGCGAAAAATCCCCGCGAATGGGGTGATTAGTGAAGATTGCCGGCAGCGGTGCACATTGGGACACGTTGCCCTTAGGGTAGGATAAAAGGAGAGAAGATGCACTGAAAGGGGCGGTTTTTTTTGTTTCTTTTGTTGGGGGACTGTGAATCTCGGAGGAAGAGTGAGCAGTGGAGAAGAGGAAGTGGGACTGGCAATCAGGCACGGCATTGTGAGTTTGGGAGAGAGAGCACGTTGACTCAATCGGAAGGAGGAAATCGCTGGTCAGTAAGATCGTTTGGGAGAGACTGTGAGTAGTTCAATTGATCTCCATCCTCTTCCTTGTTTATGGGACTTCCTGACGTGAATGCCAGGTCAGAAATGGGCGACGGCCATCTATATATGTATTTCCCACTGAGTGTTGAATTGCAGTGATGAAGTGATGTGATGCACTGTTTGATGTGTGAAGTGTGAACTTAAACCCGCCGGGTGTCCACTACTTACCTGAGCTTCTGTCACGTTCTAAGAAGTAAGAAGAGGATTACGTATCTGTGTATTTACCTGCCTGCTTTGCAGTGAACGTCTCCCATTGTAAGCTCCGTGTCTGCTAGTCCTTCGAGAGGAAGTTATACCTGAATACTCACCTGATTGCTCTGCAGTGAAGCCCTACAAGCTGTAAGTTCTCTGTCTGTCATTGTTGAAGAAGAGGATTACGTATCTGTGTATTTACCTGCCTGCTTTGCAGTGAACGTCTCCCATTGTAAGCTCTGTGTCTGCTAGTCCTTCGAGAGGAAGTTATACCTGTATACTCACCTGATTGCTCTGCAGTGAAGCCCTTCAAGCTGTAAGTTCTCTGTCTGTCATTGTTGAAGAAGAGGATTACGTATCTGTGTATTTACCTGCCTGCTTGCAGTGAACTTCTCCCATTGTGAGCTCTGTGTCTGCCAGTCCTTCAAGAGGAAGTTATACCTGAATACTCACCTGATTGCTTTGCAGTGAAGCTCCTCCAGCTGTAAGTTCTCTGTCTGTCATTACTGAAGAAGAGGATTACGTATCTGTGTATTCTCCTGCCTGCTTTGCAGTGAACTCCTCCCATTGTAAGCTCTGTGTCTGCCAGTCCTTCAAGAGGAAGTTATACCTGAATACTCACCTGACTGCTTTGCAGTGAAGCTCCTCCAGCTTCCTTCAAGAGGAAGCCATACCTGAATACTCACCTGACTGCTTTGCAGTGAAGCTCCTCCAGCTGTAAGTTCTCTGTCTGTCATTGCTGAAGAAGAGGATTTCGTATCTCTGTATTCACCTGTCTGCTTTGCAGTGAACTTCCCCTATTGTAAGCTCTGTGTCTGCCAGCCCATCAAGAGGATTTCATATTGGAATACATCCCGGACTGCTTGGTAGTGGAGCTCCTCAGCCGTCAGTTTTCTGCCTGTCATCTGCAGAAGAAGAGTACGTATCCAAAACACGTACCTTAACTGTCCCATCACAGACCCTCCGGTCGTAAGTCCTGACCCATCCTCCCCTTGGGAAGAAGGGAGTACGTCACCTGAAATGCGTACCTGAACAGTCCTACAGCAGTCTCCTCCCAGTGTGAGCCCTGACCCGTCTTTCCCATTGGAAGATAGCGAAGCCATTCTTTAGAGCACCCCCCTATATCGCACTCTGTGGGTCCGCAGGACGGAACGACCCTGTCCAGAAGACTCATTATTTTTAGATTCCCTTTTTATATTCAATAAAATACGGTGTTACTTGAAGCCTTGTCTGTCGTCCTTGTCTGGCCGCTGTCCGACTCCCCAAGGGTGGTACGGGTTTAGGGGTGGTTGCAGCCTGAGGGGCCTGCCCCGTGACATATATCCCAGGGAAAATGGTATGCAGCAACCACTGACCTGTGGACCAGCAGTGGAGGAAGCGGACATCCATACATCAGCTTCACCATCCACTATCGTTTTCACTTTATACATCAATACTGTGTTGTTTGTTTTTATTTGTATTTATATGTTTGAGGTACTCTTTATTATTTAAAATAATTGACACTTTATATAGTTCTTTTACTTTTAAATGTTTAAAAGCAGTTAACAGAACACAGAAGTTGTTCTTTTGCAGTTTGCACTTTCTGTTTGATACAATTGTTCACTTTATACATCATTACTGTGTTTTATTTACATTTGTATTAAAATGTTTGAGGTACTCTTTATTATTTAAAATAAAGTTGTTATTAAAAGGACAATACTGAAGTTGGTCTATATTTTCAACCTTTTATTTCTTATATAATTGAATACCGTGATAAAACCTTAATCAATTAATCGCAGCATGGAAATCTGATACCATGACATGCCTAGTCCCAAGATTCTGCTCTAAAACTTGGCATCATCAAGCTAGGCCTTTGTTTTGAATAGGCTTCTAGCGACCTCTAGCGGACAAAATTATTACATAATTTACCTTTAAATCACAATTCAAATTTTGTTCAATTTTGTGTTTTCTGGTGTTATAAATTGCCATTTTAGCTTGGTCTTATAAAAAGTTTAAAAGTTGACACTTAAACCGGTGTCTCTGCACAAATTTAAAACCACAAATAAAAATTCTGACGGAAAACATTTCACCAAAACAAATTAATTCTGTAACACAAAAATGCATGAAACAGTTTCTCTTTTTAAACAAAAGGGAAGTCCTGACCAACAACAGGATTTAATACTGAAATAAAAGAATTGACCGCAATTATGCCATGCAAAATTCTGTATGTATGAGGTGATTTTTAGTGAGTGAGATTTATTAATATTTGTGAGTGTTTGCACGTATATAAGTGAAAAGTATTATAAGTACATTGTTTGCATGTGCATGGTTGTGTTCGCAAACTTGATTGTTTTTCTCTTTTTATTTGTGTGTGTGAGAGAGGGAGGTGATTTGATTGAGTGTAATTCATTAATATTTGTGAGTGAACGAGTGTGTGCATGTATGAGTGAAAAGTGAATTGTTTGTTTACATGTGCATGGTTGTGCTTGCAACCTTCATATTAAGTGCTATTGCACCAAAAAAGCTTAACATTTCCTTATAAATGGTGAATAACCATTTACAATGCATTACACTTGCAAAAAATTAAATTTGACTGAACTTTGTCACCTAATTGTGAGCGATGTGGTTACATTATCACCCCACCATAGCTGAATACACGTTCGACAGGTGCACTTGATGCAAGGATGGCCATAACTCTTACCGCTACCTTGAACAAAGAGGGGAGGGTGTGCCTGCCAAAAACTGCAAGGTGTTCTGTCCGTCACAAATATCCAAATAGTGGTTCAGCTGAATAAGCTAAGTCTATCTTTACACCATGGCAGCGTGTCAAAAAATCAAAACTCCCGCTACCTTAGGCAGCCATGCTCCCAAAACAAAACCGAGGGCAGACGCCCTGGTATATTATACACCTCCTTGTCCCCTTGACTAATACTACAAACCAGCTGAGTTAAACTACCAGGAAACTGATACAAAAAGGATAGAAAAGATAGAAAATATAGATCACTCGTACCTGACACACCAGCCAAATGCTCACACTCAAAGCTGGTGCACTTAATCAGCACATGCGCACAGAGAGAGAGAGAGAGAGAGAGAGAGAGAGAGAGAGAGAGAGAGAGAGTGAACTACACATACACACACAGTTTGCTCCAAACAATATGATGAACAATGTATGAATGAAACCGACAAGTTACGTTCAGACATGTAACGGAGTAAAAAAAAACATTTTGAACTATATTGACAACACTTGAACTGCAAGTGACCATGTTACAGTAAAGACATTGCGTACACACACACACACACACACTTAAATGTTCAACACCTTCATTGTCTATGAAGCAATCCCAGCTACAGTAGCCAGGATGCTCATCTGAGTAAGACCCCAAAAGCACTCCCCATTGTCCTTTTCCTTGGTAGCCAGCCCCACAGTCTTTGTAATGCTGGCTGCACTGTAGTCTGTGATACCTAGAGAGGGTGTAAGGCTTTCTGTAGATTTGATGACTCTCTGAAAGTATTTTCCAATTCACTACACCTATTCAGTATCAAAACACAATGATGACAGTACATTTAATTCAGACAATAAATTAACAAATCTTTAACGCACTGCAAGCTTGAGCGGCGCGTGAGCATAACTACATGGTCACTGCAGCTACAGACACTGGAAACGTTTGTAGAGCGTCACAGCAGCGGCTCCAAACTACGTATAAAATAAGCACACTTACTGAACTCACTATCAGGCCATCTGAAGTGCGGCTTCTGTCGAAAATGCTCCTGGCTGACAGTGTTGTTGAATTTCTGGCATGTCAGATCCAGCCTGAGGATTGCAGAGTAGCCATCTTTTAGTACAACAAAGACAATGATACTCTTGAGAATGTCATCTGTCAAGCCATTTTCATCATCATTAAAGTGATTAACACATGCCTCCAAAATGTCAACCTGTGAAACCCTTGACATCTTTGCTGGGAGTCTAGGTACCTTCAACATGTAAAACATAAAAACAAAATTCTTATGAAACAGCTACACATTTATGCATGCCTCTTTCACTACTTTTCATCAAAATATTACCAAAGTGCTATGTCTCCTTTTCCTGGGGACACGAAAGACAGGCGGCAAACTTCCATCTCCCTGCCTTCCAGTGTAAAATCTTCGACCATGTCTGTAATTGACATTGACCAAATATATTCATCATGCTTTTCCACTTTGATAGTTTACGCAATCACAACTGGATGTATGGGAACCCAAAAGGTTAAAAAAAATGACTTTTTTCTATAAGCAAGATTTTCCCAACTGTCAATTCAATCCTTATTTCTTTTCCAATTTAAAACGTATTACCAATTTCTGTGTCATGTTTATTAAGGCTTTGGTTACATTTACATTTACATTTAGTCATTTAGCAGACGCTTTTATCCAAAGCGACTTACAAATGAGAGTAGTAGAATCAATTAAATCAACATGAGAACAACAGTGTATAAGTGCTGAGTGAAGTCACAGTTATGTCAGTAAAGTGCTCATAGCGAATTTTTTTTTTTTTTTTTTTTTTTTCTTTTAAATAAATAAATACACAGATAGGAGAAGAATATTAGTCAAGGTAAGTGCTACTACTACTGGGTCAAGTGCTGACGAAAAAGATACGTCTTTAGCATTTTTTTGAAAATGGCTAGAGACTCGGCTGCTCGGATAGAGCGTGGTAGGTCATTCCACCAGCCAGGAACAGTCCCGGAGAAGGTCCGTGAGAGTGATTTTGTGCCCCTATGTGATGGCACCACAAGGCGCCGTTCACTTGCAGAACGCAGGTTTCTGGAGGGCGCGTAAGTCTGAAGTAGTGAGTTAAGGTATAGCGGTGCAGAGCCAGCTGTCGTTCTGTAAGCAAACATCAGAGCCTTGAATTGGATGCGAGCAGCTACTGGCAGCCAGTGCAGACTGATGAAGAGAGGAGTGACGTGCGCTCTCTTCGGTTCGTTGAAGACCAGTCTTGCTGCAACATTTTGGATCAGTTGTAGAGGCTTGATAGTGCATGCTGGAAGGCCAGCCAAGAGAGCATTACAGTAGTCCAGTCTGGATAGAACAAGAGCTTGGACAAGAATTTGTGTGGAATGTTCAGATAGGAAGGGTCTAATCTTCCTGATGTTGTACAAGGCAAATCTGCAGGACCGGGTCGTTGCTGCAACATGATCTGTGAAGGTTAGACCAGCATCCATCACCACTCCAAGGTTTCTGGCTGTCCTGGAAGGAGTGATGGTTGAAGACCCAAGTTGAACTGAAAGGTTGTGATGAAGTGTTGGGTTTGCACCGATCACAAGCAGTTCCGTTTTTGCAAGGTTGAGTTGGAGGTGGTGGTCCTTCATCCAGGCAGAAATGGCTGTCAGGCAGGCTGTGATGCGACCAGCAACCGTCGGATCATCTGGTTGGAATGAGAGGTAGAGTTGTGTGTCATCAGCATAACAGTGATGGGAGAAACCATGATCCTGAATGACCGATCCTAGTGATGACGTGTAGATGGAGAAGAGAAGTGGACCAAGCACAGAGCCCTGAGGTACCCCAGTAGCAAGATGATGTGACTTGGACACCTCACCTCTCCAAGATACCCTGAAGGACCTACCTGAGAGGTAAGACTCGAACCACTGGAGCGCGGTTCCCGTGATGCCCTTCGACATGAGTGTAGACAGGAGGATCTGGTGGTTCACTGTGTCAAAGGCAGCAGACAGGTCCAGCAAGATGAGTACTGATGATTTTGAAGATGCTCGTGCCAGTCTCAGGGCTTCAGTGACTGAGAGCAGGGCAGTCTCAGTAGAGTGGCCACTCTTGAAACCAGACTGCTGGTTGTCAAGGAGGTTGTTCTGTGAGAGATAAGTAGACAGTTGGTTGAATACAACTCTCTCAAGTGTCTTAGCAATGAAAGGAAGAAGGGATACTGGTCTGTAGTTTTCTAAAAGAGCTGGATTCAGAGTGGGTTTCTTAAGCAGTGGGGTAATCCTAGCCTGCTTAAAAGCTGTGGGAAATGTTCCAGTGT
The DNA here is from genome assembly GCF_024489055.1 of Chanodichthys erythropterus. Classification (NCBI taxonomy): domain Eukaryota; kingdom Metazoa; phylum Chordata; class Actinopteri; order Cypriniformes; family Xenocyprididae; genus Chanodichthys; species Chanodichthys erythropterus. The sequence goes on from NW_027125664.1 coordinate 49,273, forward strand.
GAAGGGAGGAATTGATAATGTGAGTGAGTGCAGGTAGAATTGAGGAGGAGATGGCCTGAAGAAGAGGAGTGGGGATAGGGTCTAGCGGACAGGTAGTAGGGTGATTGGAAAGAATGAGTTTGGAAACATCTGCCTCAGAAAGCATGGAGAAGGAGGGGAGAATTTGTGTGTTTTCAATTAAGATGTTCTTGTCAGTGTGTGGTGTGGAGAATTGGCCGCTGATGGTTGTTATTTTATGTGTGAAGAAAGTGGCAAAGTCATCAGCTGTAAGAACTGATGTGGGAGGGAGGGGAGGAGGGCAAAGAAGAGAAGAGAAGGTTTTGAAAAGTGTTCGGGAGTCATTTGAGTTGTTAATTTTAGTGTGATAGTAGGAGGTTTTAGCATTGGTGACATTAGTAGAGAAAGAAGAAAGGAGTGACTGATATAAGCTAAGGTCAGTAGGATTTTTAGATTTGCGCCACTTCCTCTCTGCAGCCCTGAGTCTAGACCGATGCTCACGGAGAACATCAGAGAGCCAGGGGGCAGAGGGGGTGGCGCGGGCTGGTCTGGTTAAGAGGGGGCAGAAATCATCTAAGCAAGATGATAGAGTGGTGCAGAGAGTGTCAGTAGCAGTGTTAGTGTCCATTGATGAGAATTGGTTAGCGGGAGGAAGTGTGGATGAGACCGAAGAGGATAGATGAGATGGTGAGAGGGAGCGTAGGTTTCGGCGAAAAGTGACGTGTGGTGGGGTGTGTGATGAGTTGGGGGTCAGGTTGAGTGTGAAAGTAATGAGAAAGTGGTCTGAGGTGTGTAGTGGAGTAACCAGTGTATTGTCGGTGGAGCCACAGCGTGTGTAGATGAGGTCCAATTGGTTACCTGATTTGTGGGTAGCTGAGGTAGCCACTCGCTTGAGATCAAATGAGGCAAGCAGCGTGTGGAAGTCAGCAGCCTGAGGTTTGTCTAGATGGATGTTGAAGTCACCAAGTACTAGCAGAGGAGTGCCATCCTCAGGGAAGGATGAGAGTAACACATCCAACTCCTCCAAGAAGTTACCTAGCTGACCTGGGGGACGATAGACAACTACAACATGAATTTTGGTAGGGTAGGTGATGGTAATTGCATGTGATTCAAATGAGCCATTTTCAGAGAGAGATGGTAAAGGATTGAACTTCCATTCATTGGACATAAGCAAACCAGTACCACCACCCCTCCCAATCTGGCGTGAGGTGTGAGAGAAAGTGAAATTAGAGGAGAGGGCTGCTGGTGTGGCAGTGTCCTCTGGTTTGATCCATGTCTCAGTCAGAGCCATGAGATGGAGATCTGAATAAGTAGCAATAGCTGTGATGAACTCTGCTTTGTTGACAGCAGACTGACAATTCCAGAGCCCAATCGAAATAGAAAACAATGTACTAGGTGACATGGGTAAAGAACGCAGGTTGTTATGGTTTGCGCTGGTTACAGCGTGTAGCATGCGATTTACGAGGGTTAGTAATAGTGGGAATTTGGAAGCACATATCTAGAACAAGTCAAAAGACAGACAAGAACACACGGTATAAAGAGGAAAGAAAGAAAAGAGCAATACTCAAGTGCCTTGTCGGTGTCGTTGCTCGGTGGAGTCGCACAGGTAGAGTCGCTGGTCTTTACACTCTTCGGTCTTCACACGAGGAGGGCTTCACATGAGGGCTGCCGCGTCCGCTGCCGCGGTACACTGTGCACTTATACCAGCTTATTACAACGTTAGTTCAGCAGACCACGCCTTACTGACTCAGAGCAAACGAAACCAAACGCGATTTGCCACGTGACCTCAGTAAACAAGCAGTAAAGCAACTATACAGCACTAAAATCAACTAGAAACGACAGCAAAACACTTACAGTATGCAGATCCTCTTGTAGCTTCAATGATTCTCTCTAATGAATGCTAAATAACAACTGTTTATATACTAAGCTGGCTTTGACCACGCCTTACTGACTCAGAGCAAACGAAACCAAACGCGATTTGCCACGTGACCTCAGTAAACAAGCAGTAAAGCAACTATACAGCACTAAAATCAACTAGAAACGACAGCAAAACACTTACAGTATGCAGATCCTCTTGTAGCTTCAATGATTCTCTCTAATGAATGCTAAATAACAACTGTTTATATACTAAGCTGGCTTTGACCACGCCTTACTGACTCAGAGCAAACGAAACCAAACGCGATTTGCCACGTGACCTCAGTAAACAAGCAGTAAAGCAACTATACAGCACTAAAATCAACTAGAAACGACAGCAAAACACTTACAGTATGCAGATCCTCTTGTAGCTTCAATGATTCTCTCTGGTTAGTAAAGATAAGCCTCTATTGCAGGCCTATTTGAACCACAGTGAGTGGGTGATTTTAAAGTCAAATTTCATAAAAGAAATAAAGACATAATGATTGTTTTCAGAGACTGATTTGAGTAGGTGTAACAGTTTAGCCAAAGTGAAAATTAAGGGGAAAATAAACTCAAACTCCAAAAACAAAGGCACAATGTGAAACACATTTGTATTCATCTTCTGTGAATGGACTGCCCACACATTTTAAGTAGAACCACTGCCTATAGTAATCACAGGTGATCTGTATAAGAGTAACAATAAAAACTGTTTTAAAGAAATGGTACATTCATTATTACTTTATGTATGCTACACAAACCGAAAAATGCTCCGCCATAGCTACCCAAAGAACATCTTCAGAGTCAAATGTTTCTGCCTCTCCTTCAGTGTCTTTTACTGTTTCTGCATCTCCTCCAGTGCCTTTCAATGTTTCTGCATCTTTTCCAGTGTCTTTTACTCTTTTTGCCTCTCCACAAAAGTGGCTCAGTTCACTTAGGTCATCTATAAGGTAACAGTACAACACTAGTGAAAGTGATGCACACCAAAAAGCACATCAATAGCATTCATGAGTTTAAAGCCATACCAAATTGGCGTAGCAACATTAAAGCAATCTCCATTCCGAACTGTGTTACGTCTTGTGGCTCACTGGAGAAGTCAATTGTAGAAATTTGCAGAATGTGTTCTGCAAACTGAAGTAGTAACAAGACACATTAACTGTAAAGGACCTTCTGGCCTACAAAAACTGGTGCTTGATTTGCCACCCTCTGTCTCCTTTCCCGTTTCTTTTTTTATATTTTTTTTAGAATGTTGTCCATTTTCTTCTTCAGAGAAATGGCATTTGATATAGCGTCCTCTGCTAACACAGATTCCACAGTGATGTTGACCTTTTCAGAAACAACATTGAAGATTGAAACTAGATTAAAAAGTTTGTTGAGACAAACTTTAAGTTGGCTTGAAAAAGCCTAGCCTGAAAGTTTAAAGTAGTTTATAAAGTTTAAAGTTTGAAAGTTTTCAGTTTGAAAGTTTCAGTTTTAGTTTAGTAGTTTTGATAGATAGATAGTCAGGGAAAGGTGGTTGCTAGGATTTTACTATGCGGTTGCTAAGGTACTTAGGATGGTTGCTAGGCTGTTGCTATGTGGTTGCTAGGGTACTCGGGGTGGTTGCTAAGGTGTTGCTATATGGTTGCTAGGGTACTCGGGTGGTTGCTAGGGTGTTGCTATATGGTTGCTAGGGTACACAGAGTAGTTGCTAAGGTGTTGCTATGCGGTTGCTAGGGTACTCTGGGTGGTTGCTAGGGAGTTGCTATGGTAACCTGGGTGGTTGCTAAGGTGTTGCTAGGCAGTTGCTAGGGTGTTCTGGGTGGTTTTTAGGTGGTTGCTATGGTAACCTGGGTGGTTGCTATGATGTTACTAGGTGGTTGGTAGTTGTCACAGATGGTTACTATGGAGTTTTTATAGTTATTAGCATGTTTTTAGCCCACTTTAGCACTTAGCTAATCACTATTAGCATGCAGTTATTCACTGCTAGCATGTGTAGCATTTTGGAAGTCCAGATTGCTAGCATGAGTCAAAAGAGCCAACAGCCATGTCTCTACGATGTTCTGATGCAGAGATATGGATTTTGCAAAACGGTTGCTAGGGTACTCTGTTTGGTTGCTAGGGAGTGGCTTGGCAGCTACCAATGATGATATTCCAAAGGCTGCTTGACAATATAAACCAACCTCCATGTCTGTACGATGTCCTGATGCAGAGATATAGATTTTGCAAAACGGTTGCTAGGGTACTCTGTTTGGTTGCTAGGGAGTTGGTTGCTAAGAAGTGATAGATAGATAGATTTAGTTTGATAGATAGATAGATAGATAGATAGATAGATAGATAGATAGATGAGAAGTGATAGATAGATAGATTGATAGATTTAGTTTGATAGATAGATAGATGAGAAGTGATAGATAGATATATATATAGATGAGAAGTGATAGATTTAGTTTGATAGATAGATAGATAGATAGATTTAGTTTAATAGATAGATAGATAGATAGATAAATGAGTTTGAATGAGTTTCAATGGATTAGAAATAGTACATAGAATGGCACTTGAGTCTAATTGAGTTTTTGAGTCTAATAGGCTTCCGTAGTTTAAATTTGAATTTTGACAGTTGGAATTTGAAAGTCTTGGCTCATTTGAACATTCCGTCAATGAAAGTCAATGGGATTTTTCCGAGCTTTAATAGTCATTTTTAGGAAAACCGTAAGTCGGATCACTTAGAAAAGATATAGCACACTTGGTCAGAACAGTCTTAAGGTTTGAGCCGAATTTAGTAGTTCTAGCTTTAAAGCTCTAGGACGAGTTAGTGTTAGAAATTTTAGTCTCAGAAGAAGAATAATAACTAGATAAAAAAGTTTGAGGACAAACTTTAAGTTGGCTTGAAAAAGCATAGCCAGAAAGTTTGAAGAAGTTTTAAAAGTTTGAAGTTTGAAAGTTTAAGTTTTATTAGATAGATAGATAGATAGATAGATTGGTAATTGTCACAGATGGATACTATGGAGTTTTTATAGAGTTATTAGCATGTTCTTAGCCCACTCTAGCACTTAGCTAATCACTATTAGCATGTAGCTATTCACTGCTAGCATTTTGAAGTCCAGATTGCTAGCATGAGTCAAAAGAGCCAACCGCCATGTCTCTACGATGTACTGATGCAGAGATATAGATTTTGCAAAACGGTTGCTAGAGTACTCTGTTTGGTTGCTAGGGAGTGGCTTGGCAGCTACCAGTGATGATACTCCAAAGGCTGCTTGACAATATAAACCAACCCCCATGTCTGGAAGATGTTCTGATGCAGAGATACAGATTTTGCAAAATGGTTACTAGGGTACTGTTTGGTTGCTAGGGAGTGACTTGGCAGCTACCAGTGATGATACTCCAAAGGCTGCTTGACAATATAAACCAATCCCCATGTCTGTACGATGTTCTGATGCAGAGATATAGATTTTGCAAATTGGTTGCTAGGGCACTCTGTTTGGTTGCTATGGTGTTGCTATGCAGTTGCTAGGGTACTCGGGGTGGTTGCTAAGGTGTTGCTATGCGGTTGCTAGGGTGTTGCTATGCGGTTGCTATGGTACTCGGGGTGGTTGCTAAGGTGTTGCTATGCGGTTGCTATGGTACTCGGGTGGTTGCTAGGGTGTTGCTATGCGGTTGCTAGGGTACTCGGGGTGGTTGCTAAGGTGTTGCTAGGGTACTCGGGGTGGTTTCTAAGGTGTTGCTATGCGGTTGCTAGGGTACTCGGGGTGGTTGCTAGGGTACTCGGGTGGTTGCTAGGGTGTTGCTATGCGGTTGTTAGGGTACTCGGGGTGGTTGTTAGGGTGTTGCTAGGGTACTCGGGGTGGTTGCTAAGGTGTTGCTAGGGTACTCGGGGTGGTTGTTAAGGTGTTGCTATGCTGTTGCTAGGGTACTCGGGGTGGTTGCTAGTGTGTTGCTATGCGGTTGCTAGGGTACTCGGGGTGGTTGCTAGGGTGTTGCTATGCGGTTGCTAGGGTACTCGGGGTGGTTGCCATGGTGTTGCTATGTGGTTGCTATTGTATCCAGGCTGGTTGCTAGGATGATGCCAGGGTGATTTGTGTGGTTGCTATGCAGTTGCCATGGTGTTCTGGGTGGTTGCTAGGTTGGTTTGGGTGGTTGCTATGAGAGTTGATAGTAGATAGATAGATAGATAGAGAGATAGATGAGAAGTGATAGATGAGAAGAGAGATAGATGAGAAGTGATAGATGAGAAGAGAGATAGATGAGAAGTGATAGATGAGAAGAAAGATAGATGAGAAGGGATAGATAGATAGATAGATAGATAGATAGATTAGAAAGAGAAATAGATAGATAGATAGATAGATAGATAGATAGATTTAGTTTGATAGATAGATAGATAGATAGATTAGAAAGAGAAATAGATAGATAGATAGATAGAGAGATAGATAGATAGATAGATGAGAAGTGATAGATGAGAAGAGAGATAGATGAGAAGTGATAGATGAGAAGAGAGATAGATGAGAAGTGATAGATAGATAGATGAAAAGTGATAGATGAGAAGAAAGATAGATTGATAGATAGATGAGAAGGGATAGATAGATAGATAGATAGATAGATAGATAGATAGATAGATTTAGTTTGATAGATAGATAGAGATAGATAGATTAAAAAGAGAAATAGATAGATAGATAGATTTAGTTTGATAGATAGATAGATAGATAGATAGATAGATTTAGATATATAGATAGATAGATAGATAGATAGATGGATAGATTAGAAAGAGAAATAGATAGATAGATAGACAGATTAGAAAGAGAAATAGATAGATAGATAGATAGATAGATAGATAGATAGATAGATTAGAAAGAGAAATAGATAGATAGATAGATAGATAGATAGATTAGAAAGAGAAATAGATAGATAGATAGATAGATAGATAGATAGATAGATAGATAGATTAGAAAGAGAAATAGATAGATAGATAAATAGATAGATAGATAGATAGATAGATTAGAAAGAGAAATAGATAGATAGATAGATAGATAGATAGATAGATTAGAAAGAGAAATAGATAGATAGATAGATAGATAGATAGATAGATAGATAGATAGATAAAGACATATTAGATAGAATGGAAATTTGAATGAGTCTCAATGGATTAGAAATAGTACATAGAATGGCACCTAATAGAGTCTGATGGGCCTCTCCAACTGTCAAAATTTGAATTTTGACAGTTGGAGTTTGAATAGTCTTGGCTCATTTGAACATTCCGTCAATGAAAGTCAATGGGATTTTTCCAAGTTTTAGTCAGCTTTTTTAGGAAAACCGTAAGTCTGATCAGTCTGAAAAGATATAGCACACTAAGTCAGAATAGTCTGAAGGTCTAGTCCGAGTTTGGTGGTTGTAGCTTGAACAGTCTAGGAGGAGATGCATTTAGAAATTTAGTCTAAGAATAATAATAATAATAATAAGCTTAAGTAGTAGATCAGTAAGTTGGCTTTTTCAAGCCAACTTAACTAGATAAAAAAGTTTGAGGACAAACTTTAAGTTGGCTTGAAAAAGCATAGCCAGAAAGTTTGAAGAAGTTTTAAAAGTTTGAAGTTTGAAAGTTTAAGTTTTATTAGATAGATAGATAGATAGATTGGTAATTGTCACAGATGGATACTATGGAGTTTTTATAGAGTTATTAGCATGTTCTTAGCCCACTCTAGCACTTAGCTAATCACTATTAGCATGTAGCTATTCACTGCTAGCATTTTGAAGTCCAGATTGCTAGCATGAGTCAAAAGAGCCAACCGCCATGTCTCTACGATGTACTGATGCAGAGATATAGATTTTGCAAAACGGTTGCTAGGGTACTCTGTTTGGTTGCTAGGGAGTGGCTTGGCAGCTACCAGTGATGATACTCCAAAGGCTGCTTGACAATATAAACCAACCCCCATGTCTGGAAGATGTTCTGATGCAGAGATACAGATTTTGCAAAATGGTTACTAGGGTACTGTTTGGTTGCTAGGGAGTGACTTGGCAGCTACCAGTGATGATACTCCAAAGGCTGCTTGACAATATAAACCAATCCCCATGTCTGTACGATGTTCTGATGCAGAGATATAGATTTTGCAAATTGGTTGCTAGGGCACTCTGTTTGGTTGCTATGGTGTTGCTATGCAGTTGCTAGGGTACTCGGGGTGGTTGCTAAGGTGTTGCTATGCGGTTGCTAGGGTGTTGCTATGCGGTTGCTATGGTACTCAGGGTGGTTGCTAAGGTGTTGCTATGCGGTTGCTATGGTACTCGGGTGGTTGCTAGGGTGTTGCTATGCGGTTGCTAGGGTACTCGGGGTGGTTGCTAAGGTGTTGCTAGGGTACTCGGGGTGGTTTCTAAGGTGTTGCTATGCGGTTGCTAGGGTACTCGGGGTGGTTGCTAGGGTACTCGGGTGGTTGCTAGGGTGTTGCTATGCGGTTGTTAGGGTACTCGGGGTGGTTGTTAGGGTGTTGCTAGGGTACTCGGGGTGGTTGCTAAGGTGTTGCTAGGGTACTCAGGGTGGTTGCTAAGGTGTTGCTATGCTGTTGCTAGGGTACTCGGGGTGGTTGCTAGGGTGTTGCTATGCGGTTGCTAGGGTACTCGGGTGGTTGCTAGGGTGTTGCTATGCGGTTGCTAGGGTACTCGGGGTGGTTGCCATGGTGTTGCTATGTGGTTGCTATTGTATCCAGGCTGGTTGCTAGGATGATGCCAGGGTGATTTGTGTGGTTGCTATGCAGTTGCCATGGTGTTCTGGGTGGTTGCTATGAGAGTTGATAGTAGATAGATAGATAGATAGAGAGATAGATGAGAAGTGATAGATGAGAAGAGAGATAGATGAGAAGTGATAGATGAGAAGAGAGATAGATGAGAAGTGATAGATGAGATAGAAAGATAGATGAGAAGGGATAGATAGATAGATAGATAGATAGATTAGAAAGAGAAATAGATAGATAGATAGATAGATAGATAGATAGATAGATAGATAGATAGATAGATAGATTTAGTTTGATAGATAGATAGATAGATAGATAGATTAGAAAGAGAAATAGATAGATATATAGATAGATAGATAGATAGATAGATAGAGAGATTTAGTTTGATAGATAGATAGATAGATAGATAGAGAGATAGATAGATAGATGAGAAGTGATAGATGAGAATTGATAGATGAGAAGAGAGATAGATGAGAAGTGATAGATGAGAATAGAGATAGATGAGTAGTGATAGATAGATAGATGAAAAGTGATAGATGAGAAGAAAGATAGATTGATAGATAGATGAGAAGGGATAGATAGATAGATAGATAGATAGATTTAGTTTGATAGATAGATAGAGATAGATAGATTAAAAAGAGAAATAGATAGATAGATAGATTTAGTTTGATAGATAGATAGATAGATAGATGGATAGATTAGAAAGAGAAATAGATAGATAGATAGACAGATTAGAAAGAGAAATAGATAGATAGATAGATAGATAGATAGATAGATTAGAAAGAGAAATAGATAGATAGATAGATAGATTAGAAAGAGAAATAGATAGATAGATAGATAGATAGATAGATAGATAGATAGATAGATAGATTAGAAAGAGAAATAGATAGATAGATAGATAGATAGATAGATAGATAGATAGATGAGAAGTGATAGATGAGAAGAGAGATAGATGAGAAGTGATAGATGAGAAGAGAGATAGATGAGAAGTGATAGATGAGAAGATAGATGAGAAGGGATAGATGAGAAGAAAGATAGATTGATAGATAGATGAGAAGGGATAGATAGATAGATAGATAGATTAGAAAGAGAAATAGATAGATAGATAGATAGATAGATAGATTAGAAAGAGAAATAGATAGATAAATAGATAGATAGATAGATAGATAGATTTAGTTTGATAGATAGATAGATAGATAGATAGATAGATTAGAAAGAGAAATAGATAGATAGATAGATAGAGAGATAGATAGATAGATGAGAAGTGATAGATGAGAAGTGACAGATGAGAAGAGAGATAGATGAGAAGTGATAGATAGATAGATGAAAAGTGATAGATGAGAAGAAAGATAGATTGATAGATAGATGAGAAGGGATAGATAGATAGATAGATAGATAGATTTAGTTTGATAGATAGATAGAGATAGATAGATTAAAAAGAGAAATAGATAGATAGATAGATTTAGTTTGATAGATAGATAGATAGATAGATAGATGGATAGATTAGAAAGAGAAATAGATAGATAGATAGACAGATTAGAAAGAGAAATAGATAGATAGATAGATAGATAGATAGATTAGAAAGAGAAATAGATAGATAGATAGATAGATTAGAAAGAGAAATAGATAGATAGATAGATAGATAGATAGATAGATTAGAAAGAGAAATAGATAGATAGATAGATAGATAGATAGATAGATAGATAGATAGATAGATAGATAGATGAGAAGTGATAGATGAGAAGAGAGATAGATGAGAAGTGATAGATGAGAAGAGAGATAGATGAGAAGTGATAGATGAGAAGATAGATGAGAAGGGATAGATGAGAAGAAAGATAGATTGATAGATAGATGAGAAGGGATAGATAGATAGATAGATAGATTAGAAAGAGAAATAGATAGATAGATAGATAGATAGATAGATTAGAAAGAGAAATAGATAGATAAATAGATAGATAGATAGATAGATAGATTTAGTTTGATAGATAGATAGATAGATAGATTAGAAAGAGAAATAGATAGATAGATAGATAGAGAGATAGATAGATAGATGAGAAGTGATAGATGAGAAGTGACAGATGAGAAGAGAGATAGATGAGAAGTGATAGATAGATAGATGAAAAGTGATAGATGAGAAGAAAGATAGATTGATAGATAGATGAGAAGGGATAGATAGATAGATAGATTTAGATAGATTTAGATAGATAGATAGAGATAGATAGATTAAAAAGAGAAATAGATAGATAGATAGATTTAGTGTGATAGATATATAGATAGATAGATAGATGGATAGATTAGAAAGAGAAATAGATAGATAGATAGACAGATTAGAAAGAGAAATAGATAGATAGATAGATAGATTAGAAAGAGAAATAGATAGATAGATAGATTAGAAAGAGAAATAGATAGATAGATAGATAGATAGATAGATAGATAGATTAGAAAGAGAAATAGATAGATAGATAGATAGATAGATAGATAGATAGATAGATAGAGAGATAGAGAGATAGATAGATGAGAAGTGATAGATGAGAAGAGAGATAGATGAGAAGTGATAGATAGATAGATGAAAAGTGATAGATGAGAAGAAAGATAGATTGATAGATAGATGAGAAGGGATAGATAGATAGATAGATAGATAGATAGATTTAGTTTGATAGATAGAGATAGATAGATTAAAAAGAGAAATAGATAGATAGATAGATTTAGTTTGATAGATAGATAGATAGATAGATAGATAGATTAGAAAGAGAAATAGATAGATAGATAGACAGATTAGAAAGAGAAATAGATAGATAGATAGATTATAAAGAGAAATATATAGATAGATAGATAGATTAGAAAGAGAAATAGATAGATAGATAGATAGATAGATTAGAAAGAGAAATAGATAGATAGATAGATAGATAGAGAGATAGATAGATAGATGAGAAGTGATAGATGAGAAGAGAGATAGATGAGAAGTGATAGATAGATAGATGAGAAGGGATAGATAGATAGATAGATAGATTTAGTTTGATAGATAGATAGAGATAGATAGATTAAAAAGAGAAATAGATAGATAGATAGATTTAGTTTGATAGATAGATAGATAGATAGATAGATAGATAGATAGATGGATAGATTAGAAAGAGAAATAGATAGATAGATAGATAGACAGATTAGAAAGAGAAATAGATAGATAGATAGATTAGAAAGAGAAATAGATAGATAGATAGATAGATAGATAGATAGATAGATAGATAGATAGATTAGAAAGAGAAATAGATAGATAGATAGATAGATAGATAGATAGATAGATAGATAGATAGATAGATAGATTAGAAAGAGAAATAGATAGATAGATAGATAGATAGAGAGATAGATAGATGAGAAGTGATAGATGAGAAGAGAGATAGATGAGAAGTGATAGATGAGAAGAGAGATAGATGAGAAGTGATAGATAGATAGATGAAAAGTGATAGATGAGAAGAAAGATAGATTGATAGATAGATGAGAAGGGATAGATAGATAGATAGATAGATAGATTTAGTTTGATAGATAGATAGAGATAGATAGATTAAAAAGAGAAATAGATAGATAGATAGATTTAGTTTGATAGATAGATAGATAGATAGATAGATAGATAGATAGATAGATAGATAGATAGATAGATAGATGGATAGATTAGAAAGAGAAATAGATAGATAGATAGACAGATTAGAAAGAGAAATAGATAGATAGATAGATAGATTAGAAAGAGAAATAGATAGATAGATAGATTAGAAAGAGAAATAGATAGATAGATAGATAGATAGATAGATAGATTAGAAAGAGAAATAGATAGATAGATAGATAGATAGATAGATAGATAGATAGATAGATAGATAGATAGATAGATAGATAGATAGATAAAGACATATTAGATAGAATGGAAATTTGAATGAGTCTCAATGGATTAGAAATAGTACATAGAATGGCATCTAATAGAGTCTGATGGGCCTCTCCAACTGTCAAAATTTGAATTTTGACAGTTGGAGTTTGAATAGTCTTGGCTCATTTGAACATTCCGTCAATGAAAGTCAATGGGATTTTTCCAAGTTTTAGTCAGCTTTTTTAGGAAAACCGTAAGTCTGATCAGTCTGAAAAGATATAGCACACTAAGTCAGAACAGTCTGAAGGTCTAGTCCGAGTTTGGTGGTTGTAGCTTGAACAGTCTAGGAGGAGATGCATTTAGAAATTTAGTCTAAGAAGAATAATAATAAGCTTAAGACGTAGATCAGTAAGTTGGCTTTTTCAAGCCAACTTAATAATAAGTTTAATAAGCATTTCAGTAAGTTGGCTTTTTCAAGCCAACTTAATTATTAACTTCTAAATGATACTACATGATATTTATATGAAACAATGTAAATTATAGCATACCTCATACTTCTCTGGCACCTCACAAGGATATCGGGCCTCCATGCTAAACATTAAAGGTGGCCTAGAATTGAAAATTGAATTTACCTCAGCATAGTTAAGTAATTAGAGTTCTGTACATGGAAAGACATACAGTGCGTCTCAAACACCATTGTTTCCTTCTTCTTATGTAAATTTGATTTGTGCAAAAGACCACTGAAGAACAGGCGAATCTCAACATTACACCGACTGTGATTAAAATCTGGATGTGCACAGCCGAATCAACAGACTTTATGCAGGTAAGCAAGCAAGCAGGAGCCATTGTGTGGGTGGCCAAACACACACAATTGCTAGTGTCATTAGGGGCACTGCAATGCTCTCTGGTATAGGAGCATGCACTGGGCTGAGTTCAAGGACTGGAGCTAACTCAGGGACTGGAGAAGACACTGGAATGGATTCAGGGGCTGGTAAAGGCTTTAACCAGAAGTGGTGGTGGCCTCAAAATAGAGAACTGCGTTTTATAAACCTAAAACTGTCAAACATCTGTCGTAAATTCATTAAAGGGGCTATATGTACGATTTATAATTTAATAAAAAGCATAAAAATACCCCAATATGTTAGCAGATATTTAGGAAACATGCTACGTTCACCTACTTGTTTCTCAGAAAATCGATGCTACAGCCAGATATTCTACTTTGAAATGTGTGTTCCATGTCAGAATGTCTGTTTTTGTTTTGGTCTGTGTGAAACCGCGTGCTGCAGTTTATCCAATAGTTTTTCGACATAACATGGAAACCAGCAAACAAACTGGGTCAGAGAATCGCAGATTCTACTTGACCTAAAACCTCTGGATCCATCTAATAATCTTTATGAACAACAGCATTTTAAAACACAGATGAATCAACTTATCAGCTTACAGTGTTTAAGTCTCCTCGGCTTTCATTGTCAATTGCACTCCCTCTTGATGCGTATCCTTGGCCACCCGCGTCTCTGAACGAGGGGGCGGGGCAAACAATATTTTGAATTTGGACTGCAGTACCTATTTCAACCACTGGGTGTCATTCCTACATAGAGCCCCTTTAAACTACTCTGAATTAATAGTTACAAGAAAACCAGGAATATTACCCATTGTAAGATTGTAGCAGTTTCTCTTGATGTAATGTTTCATTGTAAAGGGTGGAGAAGCATCACATTTTATATTAAGGGTGTGATCTTTGTAATTACACACCTTCAATAGAAACTGAAAAAAACATTTGCAAGCAGTTTCAAATTGTCATCATAGATAATAGAGGCATGCTTTCCTGCAAGATTATCCTCATAAAAGATAATTTTCCTGCTCGGTGAAGGGCTCAATATCAGACTTGGTACAATCAATTTTGTCTTGCACAGTTTCACCAAGCCCAATCACATGAAGCTCATCGATGTTGAAAGGAAAACTGGGTGAACCACTCACTCTGGAAAAACTGTAAACAAACTTTTTAGCATTTGCTGTATCAACATTGAAATAAATGTCACTTTTTTTTGTTGTTGTTGTTTAATTCCTAAACAATAAAAGAACATACCACAAACATAAAGGTGGCACGTAATCTTCATCTGAGCAGTCTTCGACATCATTCTCATTCCCATATTTTGACAGCTGAATTATTTCACTATCCCAATCTATACTGAATGGACAGGACTGACTATCTGGGTAAACCTAAATAACTACCTGATAAATATACAGTATCTGTATATTTATTGTCTTGGATGTGTCTTTGGGGTCATTATCATGTTTGAATACTGGCCTGCGGCCCATTCTCCGAAGAGAGGGGATCATGCTCTGCTCATTCATGGATCCCTCATTGAACTGTAGCTCTCCAGTGCCGATAGCACTCATGCAGCCCCAGACCATGACACTCCCACCACAATGCTTGACTGTAGGCAAGACACACTTGTCTTTGTACTCCTCACCTGGTTGCCGCCGCACACGCTTGACACCATCTGAACCAAATAATCTTGGTCTCATCAGACCACAGGACATGCTTGTCTTCAGCAAACTGCTTTCTTGTGCATCATCTTTAGAAGAGGCTTCCTTCTGGGACGACAGGCATGCAGACCGATTTGATGCAGCGTTTGGTCTGAGCACTGACAGGCTGACCCCCCATCCCTTCAACCTGTGCAGCAATGCTGGCAGCACTCATACGTCTATTTCCCAAACACAACCTCTGGATATGACGCTGAGTACATGCACTCAACTTCTTTGGTCGACCATGGCGAGGCCTGTTCTGAGAGGAACCTGTCCTGTTAAACCGCTGTATGGTGTTGGTCACCGTGCTGCAGCTCAGTTTCAGGGTCTTGGCAGTCTTCTTATAGCCTACGCCATCTTTATGTAGAGCAACAATTCTTTTTTTAGATCCTCAGAGGGTTGTAAGAAAAAATTATGAGGACGTTGAAGATCTCGATGAAGAAGTTTATTGCAGCGTAGCAGTGACAAGGTACATGTAGCACCTTGTGTTCATCGGAGTCGGAATTAACCCAGAACATCCAAATCTCAAACCTTTTATCCTGTTTACAGTTTGCCACTCCTGATGTAAATGTAGTTTCTCATGTTTTACCAGCTGTGGTCTCTATGTTAATGAAGTTGTGACACCTCATTGTCTGACATGGTTCTCTGTGTCCCACACCCATTCTCATTCTACAATTGATTACCATTTGCTCAGGATTTGATCAACCAAATAGTACATAAACAATACACCAGTTGACTTTCTTCTTCTCTATGATAATTAAGCCATTTTGGGGATAAGCTCATTCTAAAATATACTTTGGACTGGAATCTGGGTCGAGGCAGACTACAATTTCTTATAGTCCCCCCTTTGATGCTCTTGGCCCACAAGAAGCATCACAAACACTCAATTTTCACAGATTACACCTCCCGTTCTCTATTGGGAAGACAGCCTCACGTGTGACGTTGTTTACATTGATCGCTTGTTTACAATACCTTTTATCAAGTAAAATGATCAAGTTAAGTGAAATTTATCAAGTTGTGTGAAAGATACAAGAATGATGATTCAACCTGTACAAGCATTATACAATCAAGCAGTGTTGGGGAGTAGTTAACTACATGTAGCGGCGCTACTAGTTTAACTACATTATTCAGTAGCTTGTATGTAGTTCAGCTACTTTTAAAACAGTGTAGCTTTTCCTGTAGTTAACTACATTTTCCAGCAAGTATCGGTGTAGCGCGACCAAAAGGTAAAAGCTACTTTCCGTTTTGCGTTCTGACGAGCTCGTCTTCAGATCACAAACTAACATTGTGCATTACCGCCATCTATTGTTATATCATGCATCTTGCGGCTTTATCAGTTCATCGGCAGTTCATCGAGAAGAGATCGCTTGATGGTTATGTAAGGACAAAGCATCCGTCAACTGAACAGAAAACAAAATTGCAACATAGCTTAGTGCGCTTATCACACGGCAAAGACTTATCTAATAAAATCGGTTGCTCTGATATAAGAATGTTCAGGCGAGAAGCACATGATTCTCATCTCAAAGCTTTATCACTGCATGTGCTGTGAGTTTAACCTGCATTTTTCTGTGTATCCAATTTAAGTTCCGGTTCGGTTTACGTGCAGGTCCGGTTCCAGAATCAAATCATTGAGGGTGCCTCTGAAATCAGTGAGGGTGTTATAATAAAGTGCAGATGTAATGTGTAAACAACGGCTCCACCATAATAAGAATCAATGTATAGTGAGACATTTAAGATTAAGTAATTAATAACAAATAACTGGAATAGAATTTCAAAAATATTGATACAAAAATTCTAATGTTTTTCTAGTCTGCATTTACATTGCTTATTCTTATTATTGCATATTTTTGTCTCGTGTTATGGTAGCAATTTTGAGCATGAATCCTGCATTTATATGTAGAAATCACTTCTGAAACTGCAGAGTGCAATTGGTGGTCGGTCCTCTCGTAGCATGAAAAACAAAATTTATATTAAAATTCTGAATGTATGCTATTATATATAAAGCATGCAAAGAGAGTCAGTGTGAGATATAAGCTACATTTGAGTATTGTATCTTTTGATATAGTTTACAAAATAAAACAGTACGCTTTGAAATCATAATTGTAGTCCGTTGCTTTGTTTTAAACTCCAAACATCTTACTTAAACATTCTTCATGAACAGTTATCCAGTTATTTGTAATAAGCTGTCATTTAAAGAAAAAAATCAAAGTAGTTTTAAAGTAGCTAGCTACTTTTTGATAGTAACTTGTAGTGTAGCTACTTTTTCAAAAGGGTAGCTTGACAGTAGTTTAACTACTTTAATTTATGAGTAGCTTGTAGCTTGTCAAACTACAGTTTCAGAGTAGCTTCCCCAACACTGCAATCAAGATAACTTTATAGTAGTTTTTTGTTATTCTGTATGACCGTGAACAATTTCCTAAGACAACAAAAGGGAGGGGGCGTCCTTACCTTTTTGTGTCGTGGAACTGTAATGTTTGGCAGTATAATGGTGACATCGACGTTTTTTCCATGGGAAGAGTCCAATACACGATTTCCATAGTAAATATTTGTCCAAAAGCATGCAAACTGGTATAAAAATAGATATAACTTCTATTGTTTATATCCTGTAAGCGCTATTCACGGGTGCGCTGTCATGTTTATTCGACGAACTGTCCACATCTAGCGCTTTATTCAATGACATATAACTTTATTTAGTAGAGTGTCTGTAAATGAATGAGAACAGCCCAGAAGATGTCCGATGAAAACTGGACACATATACATGTACAAAAGTGGACAGGCGCTTTTAGTGACGTGTGATTACGCACAGGCAAACGTAAGTGGGAAAAAAAGTAAAAAGACAGCAATGGCCAAACTATTGTGTTGTCATGTAACGTTAGCCTATGCAATAACGATTACGCCAATGTGTTGATTTGCATAATCTCACGTGTAATACATTGTTGTTTAGTGTGCGGAACAATTTGCTTCCAGGAAAAATAGCGCGCGCCCCCCCCCCGCTGGCGTGACGCAAATATAAGGGAGACACACCTGCTGCCCACTAGCACTCACATTCGTCAGCCATGGATCAGCGTTGTGCACAGAAGTTGTTTTCTCCTGTTTCTGCATTGGAAGAATTTATGCGAAGCAGTGATGAAGAAAATGTGGATTATTCGGAGGAGAGTGCTGTATCCAAGCGTCTTGATTGCAGTCTTGGTCATTAGCTGCTGGTGTAAATGTTCAATAAGGGTAACAAGAGAGTGGGTATGATGGGAAATTGCTTTGTGTAAATTATCCTTTGCTTTTGAATAGAAAAATTGTAAACTGATGTTAATCTGCCATCAGGGCAACAACAAGTTGGGTATGGCTATATGTTGCTGTATGTAAATGATCCTTGGAATATGAATATAAAATATATGATTGTGTAAATGTGCCATCAGGGCAACAACAGGGTAGTATGGCTGTATATTTCTGTATGTAAATGATCCATGGATTGCATTTTTCTAAACTTTTAAGAGTAAAAAAAATATATCAGATATAGTATATAAATTTTGCTTTGTCATATTGGAATGATAAAATGTATGGAAATGATCAAATAGACTTCTTATACTTCACAGTTAAAGGTGGTTACCAAGTGTCCCTTTGGCATCTCCAAGTGGCCTTTTTGGAAAGGTGCCTAGACATGCACTGAAATAAATTATTGTAAAAAATTCATTTTTCATTTCAAATTTTAAACATATATTGCTTATGTTTCCAGGCCCCTATGTGTCTGCCTTTTGCATTTTTCATTTCCATAAACAATTATATATATCAATTGTGTTTGAGCTTTTTTATCTCTCTATTAGTAATTGCTAGAGTAATTCTGAATCTTTTATAGTAAACTATCAAGTGTCAGCTTTCAAATGATACCTTGTTTTTGTGTGTAGTCTGGAGGACTTGTTAGCAGCAACCATTTTATTTTGGGTATGTAATTTTTCACTACCTGGCCAAAAGTGGGGGTTACTGGTAAGGGGTTAAAGGTTAAATCCCAAATGAAACCAGAATAGGCAATAGCTAAGTCTCCGACGTGCATTTGTTTTGACAAAATCGTGTCTTTTTGTTTTTTTCTTCAAAACTTTGTTGGGCTTTCATAATCTTTCCTTAGCATCAGTAATAATAACAAATTGTTTAGTTTTTTTTTCAAAAATCAATAGACAATATAATGTGTGCGTGTGTGTGTGCACGCTTTTTCATTGTGTCCATTTTCTCAGTGTGTGCGTTCAGCATTCAATAATACATTTTATGCATCCAAGTATGCATATATTTGTCTCATTCTAGTGTCATGTGCAGTGAGTCTGTCATTGTGCATTTCTTGTGGGTATTTTCTTTTGCCCACTTGTTTTCCATCTAGGTGGAAGGACGTCTGTCCATAGTCTCTGAAGCTGTTTGATCTTCTTTTGTTTCTCTTCTCATTGTCTGTTCTTTTCCACCTGGACTATAAGTCCTTCTAAAAGAAGCAGTCACTGTTGTTGTTCAAGTCTGTGTCACTCCATCAGTTTCATTCATCCCATGGTGGTTCTCAGGGTTTCTAGAACTTTTAGGCCTGGGGTTCTGGATCTTGCAGGTCTGGAAATCTCAAGGTTTCTGGATCATGGATCATTGTTCTTTTTTTTGAGAATGTCCCATGGCTCCACTGGATCAACTCGCCTTCTCGTTCCTCAAACGACCAGATCATCTTTCTCCCAGATGTTACCCATTCCAGACAATCATCCCAATGCATATATCTGAAACAAGAATCAAAATGAAGAGGTTGCCCCCCCTTCCCCCACAAGAATCTTTTCACATTCAAAAACATTTTCTTGAGAAAATCACCTGTATCCACTGGCCTTCTCATCCTTCAAATTACCAGATGATCTGTCTCCAGGAGTTTACACATTTCAGACAAAAACATCTTGATGCTTATATCTGAAACAATATTCAGAAAAGGTTGCCCCCCTTTCCGCCACAAGAATCTTTCCACATTTACACATCAAAGTCACAGACATTTCATCTCAAAACATCAAACATCAGTAATGTCTTAAATTCATTTTAAGATGAATGCCATTAAAACATTCCTTATTACATTAATTATTTCTTATTACATTTACATATCAATGCCAATAAAACATTTTTCATAAATTATAAAGAATCACCCCCCTTTTGATAGTAACCATTCTTTTGAAAATGTACTACTATCATAAACAATTCTAATTAACATCAGCATCTGCTTGTGACTGAGTTACAGTCATGTCGTTCATGCAGTGATGTGTCTGGCAAAGTGTGAATGTCTTCTTCTTTATTTCCTTTCAACAGTGCCAACTGGATTTCTAAATTGTCTATTTGCTTAAGCAGATCGTGATAGCCCACCTTTCTTTTATGTGAAAAGTGACACTCTCTTGCCTTGTGTCCTGTCTTTCCACATGCAAAACAAACAACTTCCTGATCTTTCCTTCTTTTCTGCAAACAATGCCTTGCAATGTGACCATCCCTTCCACATGCATGACAGACAAATCTTTTAAGAGATCTCTCATTGTCTTGACAATGTCTAACGATGTGACCAGCTTTTCCACATTTAAAACAACCTCCTGATCTTCCCTTCTTTTCTCCAAACAATGCCTTACAATGTGACCATCTCTTTCACATGCATAGCAAAGAATAACACCTTCTGAATTTACTCTTGCAAATCTCCTTGGTCTATGATGCAAACCATCAGATAATCTAGAACATTCTCTTTTGCCAAAGGCAGCAACTGGATGTCTAGATTTGGCATCTTTTATTTGATTATTTGCATTCGCATTATTGTTGTAAAACTGTGTCATTTTAGCAATAATGTCATTATACTCAGAGAATGGTGTCACAAACATTGACACAGCAGAACGAGTGAGTGGGTCACATTTGTTAATCAAGGCAGACTTGAAACTTGACATCATTCTTAGTGATATCAGAATTGCCACTGAAAGTTTTAAACACCTCCAATAATTGTTCTGAAAACTGCTGGGTGCTCTCCTTTCCTCATGTGCATCTCAGATATTTTATCCCAATTAACTGACAACACACCTAAAACTTCAAGCAGTGCCTGTTTCCTATCTGACTTAATTGCAGTTCTGTCCTTTACTTTCCGAGTTAAGGCTCCAGACAAAGTGTCAGGCAGGCACATTGTTAACAACACACATGCATCACCGTCTGTAAATTAGTAAATCTCTGCATATTCCTCCAAGTTTTTCAGAAAATCTAATGGATCTTGTTTAGCAGGATAAAATTTCCCAATATTCTTGATCAGAGTTTCTAGTTCAGTTGGATTAAATCCTCTGACTATGGTAATGGTAATTTGCTGTTCCCTTCCTTCAATAGCATGCATAGTTGTTGTAGTATGAACTGGTGCCATAGGAAATCTAAATGTACAGTCAGAGTCTTGACTACTGAATGACTGAGAATCTCTTTCCCAACCCTCAGAGCCATGTTCCTGCAAATCTGGCATTCCTGGAACTGGGTTACACAACGTGACACCTAACAATGTCTTACTGGTGTTTTTTTAGCTATGCCATTCTTGATCATAAACTCACAAGCTGTCTTCGTTTCCTCCAAACTGCTGGCCAATTTTTCCACAGATGATTTAAGCATGTCTTTGTTAGTTTTAAGAAATGCAATCTCATTCTGCATTCTGATCTTTTCTTCTTTCCATATTGTTTTACTAGCTAGGTAATTATTTGTAGAAATTACCCCTTCAGCGTAAGTTTATCAAATTTAAAACAATGCCTCAGTACGTTGGGAAAAACTACACAGCTTCGGGTTATTGTTTTAAATTTCCCAGAATCACTTTGCGTTAGGGATGGGCGATATAATCGCTTGCGATAAATACCGTTGAAAATTCTCCTCACGATAAAAATTTGTCTCCTCGCGATAATTACGATAAGTCTAGTTGTTGACGTATTTTCGTGACCGATTCACTGTTCACGTGTGGAGTTAAAACAAGCATGACGAAAGACGTGAGGCTGAGGAGCAGCTTGTTATTAAGCGAAGAGTTCCCTTCACAATTTGGAACTGGTTTGGTTATAGAAAATCAGATGTGGAGCAAACTACGGTAATCACTATAAACAAATGTTCAATGAATGAGCCGTATGTCATTCACGCCATCATCACCCGGGTTTTGATAGCACGCGAGTGCAGGTGAGACCTGAACATCTCACGTTGCTACTGTTTAAACTAAACTCATTTAAACCTTGCCAGTTGCCACTTTAAACATTCAACTGTAAGACGCAAAAGAGAACTTGCACGCGCTGTGAGGAGAATAATTGTGTACTCATCCAAAGCGCGTACACGGAGAGCTGCGTCAGATATATTTTGTAAACTATCTGAAGACATAGTTGGGATTGTTACTTTTTGATAAAGTTAGGGCTGTTACGGTCGGCATGACAATCGCGCCACCGCGGTCGTGTGACATTATATATATATATATATATATATATATATATATATATATATATATATGACCACACTGCATTGGGTCAATTCAGTTCAGTTACTTTAGAATCTTAACAGAATTATAAAAACTCTACACTCAGTTTCAGTTACGTTAGAAACTTACCACTTTGTTTCAACTACTTTAGAAACAATTCTAATACAATTCTGTCACCACACTGCGTTGGGTTGATTCAATTACTTTAGAATCTTAACAGAATTATAAGAGACTAACACCAAGTTTCACTTACTTTAGAAACTTTAAACTTAAGCACTTTGTTTCCGTTCTCCGAAGAGAAACAATTCTCTTCTGTCCTTAAAATTTCCTTTCTAGATTTTTTTTTAAATGAGGGGGTTCCCTGACAAAAACCAGCATAAAAAACAGAAAACAGTTTTTCTTACCTTTCCCCACTTTATTGGAAATCCCTCCTGGCTGGCTTGCCAATGTAAGAAAAAATGATGAGGACGTTGAAGAAGTTTATTCCAGTGTAGCAGTGACAAAGTACACATAGCACTTTGGGTTCATCAGAGTCGGAATGAACACAGAACATCCAAATCTCAAACCTTTTATCCTGTTTACAGTTTGCCACTCTTGAAATGTAAATGTAGTTTCTCATGTTTTACCAGCTGTGGTCTGTATGTTAATAAAGTTGTTACACCTCATTGACACCCCCATTCTCATTCTACAATTGATAAATGGTACATAAACAATATACCAGTTGCCTTTCTTCTTCTCTATGATAATTAAGCTATTTTGGGGATAAGCTCATTCTAAAATATACTTTGGAGTGGAATCTGGGTCGAGGCAGACTACAATTTCTTATAGGGTTCTTTGCCATGAGGTGCCATGTTGAACTTCCAGTGACCAGTATGAGAGAGTAAGAGTGATTACACCAAATTTAACACACCTGCTTCCCATTCACACCTGAGACCTTGTAACACTAACAAGTCACATGACATCGGGGAGAGAAAATGGCTAATTGAGCCCAATTTGGACATTTTCACTTAGGGGTTTACTCACTTTTGTTATTTTGAGGGAACAGCTGTTCAGCTGTCTGTGTATAATTGTTTTCCCCTGTCTTTCTGTCTTGTGTTCCTGTTTTGTCCCGTGAGAGATCCGCCGCAACATGCCAAGGAATCCCTGTGGCATCATCAGGATTTTTAACCAATCAACATACATGACATCAGTGACTCTGTTTTCTATCCTTGTGGACAAACCAACCTGGTTTTCATTATTTTGCCTTGGACTTCTTCACAGGACAGCACTGTTCCTCAATGTGCTCCCAGATTCGAAATGCCTCACCGGTGAGGCTGAACCATAACACACACACACACACAGGGAAATATGAGACTGGTGAAACTGTAACAGAGAAATGTGAGAATATGTGAAATAAAATCAATGAATCAAATAAAGGGGAGACATTGGATCCAAAATGCAAAAGTCACACACCATGTCTCTCTCTTGAACACACACACACACAAACAAGCACGCGCAACAGAGTAAGGTCAAAGGATGGAATTCTTCACTAGTAACCTCCAGGCCTATTGCAGCACCTGTTTATAAAATCAAGAAGCCAATCACAGCATCTGTTGACACACACACACACAAGTAAATACTAGACTGGTGAGCCTGTAACAGAGAAATATGAGAATATGTGAAATAAAATCAATGAATAAAATAAAGGGGAGACATTGGGTCCAAAATTTAAAAGTCACATACTATGTCTCTCTCTCTTGAACACTCGCGCACACACACACACGCACACACAGAGAGTAAGATCAAAGGATTGAATTCTTCCCTAGTAACCTTCAGGCGTATTGCAGCACTTGTTTATGAAAACAAAAAGCCAATCACAGCATTTGTTTATGAAAACAAAAACTTGGGGTATAAATATTGCCACTTTGAGCCCAGTACACAGTTCATTCTCCACAATTGCTAAGAGATATACTGCTCAGGAGACCCTGGCTTATTTACTACATAACAGTGATGAAAAAGAGGGAACAGAGCCAGATGAGCAAGTCTCTGAAGAGGAAGATTTTACAGAGGCTGACCAAAACTTCACTGAGGATTCAGAGGAGAGAGAAGGCCCTGAAACTTACCTCTCCAAGAACGGGGAAATACTGTGGTCTTCAACTCCTCACACAAGGACACAAAGGAGAGCACAGGCAGAGGAGGTCAGAAGAAATGCGCCTGGACCAACAAGGTATGCCTGTGTAAGGGCTGAAGATATCAAATCTACTTTTGAACTTTTTTTTCAAAGCTCCATGCAACAAAAGATTTGTGGCAGTACAGATATTTTCTGCCTCCGTTTATGTTCTTTGTCAACGCCTCCTAATCTATGAGCTCTAGGATTGGAGGAAAGGATTAATTAAGGGTGAAGGGTGAAAGTATATATGGGCGAGGTTTAGAGACTGATGTCACGTTCAACTGACCAGAGACGTTGCGTTTTCCTTTGGAGGCAGTCCTTGCGGGTAGATCTTACGTTACCGTTTCCGGGAATCATGGCGAGGAGGTGGGGTGCAGCTACCTGTTAAGCCTGTCGCTAGCGGGCGTTGTCGTCAGCCGGTGAATGCTCTTACTCAAGTTTGGGGACTGGATTGGAGTTTGTACTATATTCCAAAAACGTCTGCTTGGTGGTGTATAAAAAGGGAAAAAAAAAAGGCTGACAACGTCGATGACCCGAATCACTCTTAGATACCACCCGTGCTGCCGACTTGGTCAGTGTTGCTTTAATCACAGATATACATTTTTTCTTTCATCTCTCTCCCTCTGTCACTCTCACATACGTATACACCACATTATTATTTTTATTTATTTTTTCCCTCTGATGTTTGCATATTTGTTTTGTTTGTTGTTTTGCAAAGTTGATTTATATTGAATAGTAATTCAGTGTTTTTTTTATATTTAAAATTATCTTCTTCTTTTGAAGTGTCCAACTTACACTATATTTCATTAAAAGACAAAGTTGCATTAAATTTATTGCTTTTCCGTTTTTCTTTATTATATAAATTTATGTAACGGATGGTTATTTTATTTTTTTTTCTCTCTATTTATCCGAGGTGATTATATTATTATTATTATTTGTGGCAAGTGCATACTTGTCTGGCGCCCGAACTAAACTGATTGTTTACACATTTTATTTTATTTGTTTTTTTTTTTCCCGAGGTGTTGGGGACTAAGAATCAACTTAGGACTGTGAGCAGTTTGTTATATGTGCTAATGTGGCCTCGTGGTTAGTACTTAGCGTTACCATACTGAGGACCCGGGTTCGATTCCCTCCTGCCGGACATTTTTTTTTTTATTATTGTTGTTGGGAACCACCGTTACAGATTCTTGAGATGAGAAATTTAGAGGGGCAACGAGTGTTTGGTGAAGACTGGTCTAATATTGAATGTAATAAAATTCAAGCATTTATTGGACTTCTAATTCTTGCTGGGGTTTTAAAATCTCACCACAAATCTGCATCCAGTTTATGGGACAGTGAGTTGGGGAGGGCAATTTTCCGTACAACCATGCCACTGAAAAAATTCAAACAACTGACTAGGATGACAACTGACAAGACTACCTCTCATGTACAGACCAGATACCAACATTACAGTTGATGAGAGCTTGGTGGGATTCAGGGGCCGGTGTCCTTTAAAGCAGTACATGCCAAAAAAACCTGCCAAATATGGCATTAAAATATGGGCAGCCTGTGATGCAAACTCGAGCTACTGTTTGAACATGCAGGTATACACAGGAAAACCTCCAGGGATGCCACACGAAAGAAACCTGGGAAGGAGAATAGTCCTGGAAGTGATGGATGGCTATCAAGGGCATATTGTCACTTGTGACAACTTTTTTACTTCATATGCTCTTGGCATAGAGCTCCTAAACAAGAAAATGAGAATGATAGGAACAATCCGAAGGAACAAGCCAGAGCTGCCAACTGCTCTGACCATTCAAAGAGGCCGGGCTAAGTTCTCATCTATGTTCGCCTTCACAGAAACACACGCCATCGTGTCGTACTGCCCCAGAAAAAATAAAAACGTTCTTCTCATGAGCACTGTGCAAGAAGATGCAGCAGTGAGCGAAAGAGAAGACAGGAAACCTGAAATGATCTTGCCATACAACAGGACCAAAGGGGGAGTGGACAATCTTGATAAGGTATTTGCTACTTTGCTACTAATTATTTATTGAAATACATATATATATTCTAAAAAAATGATGATGATAATAATAATATTACTAATATATGTAATATATATATATATGACATCCAGTGATAGTTCAATTCACTTTACATGCCATAGCTTAGAATAAAAAAAAGTATTTTATGCATTTATTTATGTGTATGTATATATATATATATATATATATATATATATATATATATATTATTGTTATATATATTTATATATACATATTTATATAAATATATATTTTATATTTATATATAAATAAATAATTGCTCAAAATACTTTTTTTTTATTCTAAGCTAAATGCCATGTAAAGAGAATTGAACTAACACTGGACGTCAGCAGTAATACTAAATGTTTGTGTATGCTTTTTTGTGATATTCCAGAAAATCCGGAGAAAGACAGCTCGCTGGCCCATGGCAATCTTCTACAATATGTTGGAGACAGGGGGACAACTACATGAGGAGGCACTTTTTGCAGGACCTGGGAAGAGCGCTCGTCAAGTCAAGTCAAATTTATTTATATAGCGCTTTTACAATTGGTAATTGTTTCAAAGCAGCTTTACATATTAGAAGCACAGAAAAAAGGGAAGTGGTTAAAAATATGCTGTAAAAACAAGCGTGGTAATATGTAACATATACAAGATGGTGCTACATTAACTTCCGGGGTGGAAAAAAGCTTGTGTTAGACATAAGTATATACAGCTGTGACAAAAAAGTAACTCACTTCACACTGTACTTATATTGTACTTATATTTCGCAAATATATACATTGCAACTAATACAACTTCACCTTATCATAAACTTTCAAAAAAGAAAAGAAAGAAAGAAACAGCCCCCTATCAATTCAAACACTCAAGTTCTTCCAAATCCAAGTCTATGTCCTCAAATTGTCTTGAACATCTACACTCTCTTTCTCATTAGTACAAGGAGTACAAAGCACACTGTCCTTCTCACTGTGGACATCACACTGCAAAGATTTACTAAGTCCAGATTCACTGCTGCTTAAAGCACAAACACTAGCTGAAGTAGTACAAGGCACACTGTCCTTCTCAATGTGAACATCAGATTGCACAGCTTTAGAATGACCACATTCACTGCTGCTTAAAGCACAAACACTGGCAGTAGAAGTACAAGGCATACTGTCCTTCTCAATTTCAAAATTAGAGTGCACATGTTTGTGGAAACCAGGCACACTACTGCTTCTGGCCTCATACATGGACTTTACAAACTGTACATTTATCATGACTTGGCCACACATATCAATCTGCAGTTTTTCATGGCCAAGTACTTTTGAAACCAATTCCTAATAGGTTGCAGAATTCGTCATGGTCCATGTGAATTTTCTTGTTTTGTGCTCCTATTTCAACTGTGATGTGTCCACGTAACAGACATGTAACTTTGGAAGCAGAAAGCTCTGCAATTTTCACATCGAGTCATATTGGTTTCCAGATTCACAAACTCCAAAATACTGAATTCTGTGTCCACAATTTCTCCTACAATACTTTCTCATTCACCTTGTTCTACTTCTGCTGAACTACCACAGTCATCAACAATGGAAAAGGTAGTTTGCACAGTTGTGCTCAAACAAAATGTCTGTATGAACAAGCATACAGACACATCTGTAAGCTCATACCAGCTACCTATTTCCAATGAACGGTCACCCCACACTGTTAAGAAGATTTTTTTAGCATGGTCTGCGACGGTATTTGTTGTCTGTGTCAGCCTCTGCCGGCTCCTACTGACAGTTTGCTTCTGAGAAAGTAACTGCAACACCTTCACCTTCACAGACACCTTAAAATAAGATGTAAAATAAAATGTCATATACTTATATCTCTTCAAAAACAAAACAACATACAACTGCAATATTTATTATTATTATTTTCATTATTATAATTATTTATAAATACTCATAACTGTAAAAAATTATTATATTTATTATTTATATATATTATTTACTTTCCCTAACACATTCAAACAGGCTTGGGTAACCCCACTGCTTAAGAAACCCACATTAAACATGTCTCTTGTAGACAGCTACAGACCTGTTTCTCTCCTACCATTCATAGGAAAAACACTTGAACGAGTTGTTTTCAACCAGGTGTCATCTTTCCTCTCACGGAGCAACCAATTGGATGTCAATCAATCTGGTTTCAAGAGTGGCCACTCGACTGAGACTGCACTGCTGTCGGTCACTGAATCCCTGCGGATTGCAAAGGCTGATTCCAAATCATCAGTTCTCATTCTGCTCGATCTATCAGCTGCCTTTGACACGGTGAATCATCAGATCCTCCTGTCCACCCTCTCATCACTGGGCATCACAGGTACTCCACTTCTCTGGTTTGAATCCTATCTCACAGGAAGGTCTTTCAGGGTTGCCTGGAGAGGGGAGGTATCCAAAGCTCATCAGCTGACCACGGGTGTTCCTCAGGGTTCAGTTCTTGGACCCCTCCTCTTCTCCATTTACACTACATCACTTGGTCCCATCATTCAGGCACATGGTTTCTCCTACCATTGACACACAACTCTTCCTTTCATTCCAACCAGATGATCCCACAGTAGCTGCACGAATCTCAAGCTGTCTGGCGGACATCTCGGCATGGATGAAAGAACATCATCTACAGCTCAACCTGGCTAAGACTGAGCTTCTCGTCTTCCCTGCCAATCCGACTCTAAATCACGATTTCAGCATCCAGCTAGGCACATCCTCAATTACCCCATCAAATTCGTCCAGAAATCTTGGAGTAATCATTGATGATCAACTGACCATCAAAGATCACATTGCAATGACAGCTCGGTCATGCAGATTTGCACTATACAACATCAGGAAAATCAGGCCCTTTCTAACAGAACATGCAACACAACTTCTGGTCCAGGCTCTGGTCATTTCTAGGCTTGATTACTGCAATGCACTTCTGGCTGGACTGCCATCATGCACAATCAAGCCTCTACAAATGATTCAGAACGCAGCAGCACGTCTCATCTTCAATGAGCCCAAAAGAGCCCACGTCACGCCTCTCTTCATCTCTCTTCACTGGCTACCACTTGCTGCTCGCATCAAATTCAAGGTGTTGACGCTTGCTTACAGATCTACCACAGCCTCAGCACCCTCCTACTTCCACTCACTCTTACGAGTCTACACTCCAACCAGAAACCTGCGCTCATTAAAGGAGCGAAGGTTTGTGGTACCATCACAGAGAGGCACAAAATCACTCTCCAGAACATTCTCATTCACTGTCCCTTGCTGGTGGAAAGATCTTCCTGCCTTCATCCGGAATGCAGAATCCCTGGCAATATTCAAAGACAGCTGAAAACCCATCTCTTTCGTGAGCACTTAACCTCATCTTAAAAAAACAAAAAACTTCTTATTCCTATCCTTTCACTTCCTCTAATCCCTCTCTATTGTAGCTTAGGATAATCTGAGCACTGCCTATAACTTGTATTATGAGCACTTCTTGTCTATTTGCCTCGTCATGACGACTCGCTTGTTGTATTTCCTCACTTGTAAGTCGCTTTGGATAAAAGCGTCTGCCAAATGAATAAATGTAAATGTAATGTTATGTATTATTATTTATTTTCTGTACTATTCAAATATATACAACATAACGCCTACACTCACCTAAAGGATTATTAGGAACACCTGTTCAATTTCTCATTAATGCAATTTCCTAATCAACCAATCACATGGCAGTTGCTTCAATGCATTTAGGGGTGTGGTCCTGGTCAAGACAATCTCCTGAACTCCAAACTGAATGTCAGAATGGGAAAGAAAGGTGATTTAAGCAATTTTGAGCCTGGCATGGTTGTTGGTGCCAGACGGGCCGGTCTGAGTATTTCACAATCTGCTCAGTTACTGGGATTTTCACGCACAACCATTTTGTAGGGTTTACATAGAATGGTGTGAAAAGGGAAAAACATCCAGTATGCGGCAGTCCTGTGGGCGAAAATGCCTTGTTGATGCTAGAGGTCAGAGGAGAATGGGCCGACTGATTTAAGCTGATAGAAGAGCAACTTTGACTGAAATAACCACTCGTTACAACCAAGGTATGCAGCAAAGCATTTGTGAAGCCACAACACGCACAACCTTGAGGCGGATGGGCTACAACAGCAGAAGACCCCACCGGGTACCACTCATCTCCACTACAAAGAGGAAAAAGAGGCTACAATTTGCACAAGCTCACCAAAATTGGACAGTTGAAGACTGGAAAATGTTGCCTGGTCTGATGAGTCTCGATTTCTGTTGAGACATTCAGATGGTAGAGTCAGAATTTGGCGGAAAACAATGAGAACATGGATCCATCATGCCTTGTTACCACTGTGCAGGCTGGTGGTGGTGGTGTAATGGTGTGGGGGATGTTTTCTTGGCACACTTTAGGCCCCTTAGTGCCAATTGGGCATCGTTTAAATGCCACAGCCTACCTGAGCATTGTTTCTGACCATGTCCATCCCTTTATGACCACCATGTACCCATCCTCTGATGGCTACTTCCAGCAGGATAATGCACCATGTCACAAAGCTCGAATCATTTCAAATTGGTTTCTTGAGCATGACAATGAGTTCACTGTACTAAAATGGCCCCCACAGTCAACATATCTCAACCCAATAGAGCATCTTTGGGATGTGGTGGAGACGGAGCTTCGTGCCCTGTATGTGCATCCCACAAATCTCCATCAACTGCAAGTACTATCCTATCAGTATGGGCCAACATTTCTAAAGAATGCTTTCAGCACCTTGTTAAATCAATGCCACATAGAATAAAGGCAGTTCTGAAGGCGAAAGGGGATCAAACACAGTATTAGTATGGTGTTCCTAATCATCCTTTAGGTGTGTGTGTGTGTGTATATATATATATATATATATATATATATATATATATATATATATATATATATATATATATAAATTGTCCATTGTTAAAGGTTCATGAAACCCCCCGTTTTCCCCTGGTCGTTCACACCTCAAAGCTCAAAATCTCTGTGAAAATGGGCGTGTAAAGCTCTGGAAAAGTGGGAGAAGGGGGAAGAGGGAGATGCAACCAATGGAGCACAGACATACAACAAACCCATTATACAGAATAATGAATATTAAAATATGAGCACAGAGAAAATGACAACAAACTCCCAAGCACAAGGGCAAAAGAATATTTAAAAGGGCTAATAATAGGCTACATTGATTATGTTTACGAGCACTGCAGTCTCATGATAAACAACACTTAGTTTAACACAGAAAGAATAAAGACAATTCATTTTGTCAATTTTTATTTGAATTTTCTATCTAAACCAGGCTTCTCTCCAGTGTGAATTCTCATGTGGTCTTTAAGGTGGTTTTCACGTGTGAAACTCTTTCCACACTGTTGGCAGGTGAAGGGCTTCTCTCCAGTGTGAACTGTCATGTGGTTTTCAAGTCTTCCTTTTCTACTGAAACTCTTTCCACACTGTTGGCAGATGTAAAGCTTTTCTCCAGTATGAATTCTCATGTGGACTGTAAGGCTTCTTTTGTGACTGAAACTCTTTCCACACTCTTGACAGATGTAAAGCTTTTCTCCAGTATGAATTCTCATGTGGACTTTAAGGCTTTCTTCACGTGTGAAACTCTATCCACATTGTTGGCAGGTGAAAGGTTTCTCTCCAGTGTGAATTCTCATATGGCCTTATAAGGCTTATTTTATGACTGAAATTCTGTCCACACTGTTGGCAGGTGAAGGGCTTCTCTCCAGTGTGAACTCTCATGTGGTTTTCAAGTTTTCCTTTTCTATTGAAACTCTTTCCACACTGTTGGCAGGTGTAAGGCTTTTCTCCAGTGTGAATTCTCATGTGGCCTTCAAGGCTTTCTTTACGTGTGAAACTCTTTCCACACTGTTGGCAGGTGTAAGGCTTTTCTCCAGTGTGAATTATCATGTTGACTTTAAGGTTTCTTTTAGGTCTGAAACTCTTTCCACACTGTTGGCAAGTGAAAGGCTTCTCTCCAGAACTCTTAGTTCCAGTCTTTTGAGCTCTTTTTTCTGTGTTGCTCTTTCCCCAGTCATGAAATGATGTTTATAATAATGTTCTTCCTCTTCTTGCCTTTCATTAAGTTCATGACTCGCCTCTTTCAGTGCCATTAGGTCTAGGGCAAAAGTAGACATAAAACAATTTAGACATTTAAAAGCTTCAAAACCAACAACATGTTTGTATCCTGTGGATCAGGGATGGGCAGCTTTGGTACTGGAGGACCACTCTTTTGCAGAGTTAAGTTTCATCCCTAATCAAATGCACCTGCCTATAATTTTCAAGCATTCCTGAAGACTTAAGGCTGATTTTTACTTTTGCGTCAAGATGACGAATTCTGTGAAGGATGCAGTATATGGAGTATTCTTAGCCAGAATTAAATGAGACGTCTTTTTTAGGACACACAGGCAGGAAAGAAAACAGGAAGTATATCGTTGCTATGCCAACATGTTCACAGCAGCCTTGTTGCGCTCTCAGACAATGAATGAAAAATTAATAATAAATTTGTATGTAATTTGACAAGAAAATGTATTTGTTTTATTTTGGGTTATGCTTGAGCTGGCTAATGTACAACAGATATCTGTTACAGAGACAAAGGAGGAGGATATTAGGCAGAACAAAGTTTAAAACAAAAACAAGCTTGAAACTACTTGCCTTTAAATGGGTGATGAACTGAGAAATCAAATTTTCCTTTTGACACATAAGAGGTCATCATACTAAAAGAATATTCTGTAAGTTTTAGAGTTGAAAACTTCCTTATTAGTCCAATAAAAGCTTTAATTGACACCAGACCCAGAAAAAGACGGGATTTACAAAGTGGGGATCTATGAGGTCAAAGGGCAGCAAGCACCGCCTCTGCAGAAGAAGATCAACGCCTACTTAATCCCTGCCTGTTTAGCCCCGCCCACAGAATCGCGCATGACATGCAATAGAATAGGTAGCCTAAGTATTTAACTGTGTTAAATCTAATGCTTATAGAGTAAAGTGTTATCTGTTGTTCGTTATAGCCTAATTCTTTTGCATTTTAATCTGTTTAAAAATTTCAGTCAGAGTTGTTTTTGTTTTATTAAAAAAAGAGTTCTTAAACCTGTTAAATTATGACAAAAATGGTTTTGCAACTTATTTTAATATCGCGATAATACCGTGATAAAAGCTTCATCAATTAATCGCAACATGAAAATTTGATACCGTCACATGCCTAGTGTCAGTAACTCAAACCAGTGACTAAACTTCACCTTGCGTTGTTTCTCTTAGTAGGATAAAAATAATCAGTTATTTAACAGTGACTGAATTATATAAAGAAAGCTCAAAGAAAGTCCCCTTTGCAATCGTTGGAGCAGCACGCTGAAACTGTCAATTAAACAGCGTGAGTTTATCAGTGACTGACGTGCAAAACTCCCGTTTTATTCAGTGAATCTCTTATATCGCGTTTGCACTGTTAATGAAGATGAAAGCATTTGTTTGTGTAGAGAAATTTAGTTGCAATGATGAGATCACAGCTTTCAATCGCTCAACATGTCTATGATTGACTACAATGTTCATCTCTGCAACCTCTGGAGGATGCAGCCTTCGAAATGAGACAGCTATTGTTTAGCCTTGTATCCGGCCTTGTCTCCGTGTTTTTGACCCTGGACTGTTTCCGTGTTTATGATTGTTTGCTGCCTGTGATTGGATTATTTTTCTCGTTTCTGTTTGCTGGTGTTTGACCCTCTGCCTATATGACTACGCTCATCCTATTAATAAAGTCTGCATGTGGATCTCCAACTCTGTTGTCGCGTCCCATACATTACACATACAAGGAACAAAAGAAAACAACGGGAAAAACACTAATAAAGCAGACAGCGGCAGTTATCGTACAAAACGTAATGTACATAATACACTCGAGTCATCTTATGATTATCGTGTTTATATTGTTTCACATGTACATGTTGAGAAAAAACTATAATATCCACATGCTCGGGTGAGAAAATGAGCTGCACTGACAGACGTTGCAGAAACACAAATATAACAATAATACATAACGCTGTGCTAAGCTAAGTTTCTAACAGCAGCACTTTGTATTTTCTGTTCGTAAATATATCTCCCTCTGTGAAACTTAAAGGAAGCATATGTCTCAAAATCATTTTGCTATTAGATAAGTTATCTTATCGGCTCACTCAGGTTACAGCTGCGCTTACCTGTTGTGAATGCAGTGATGAACAGCTTTCTTTCCTCATTTGACGGGTGTTTAGATTTCATGTGTTTTCTCATTATGGTGGTGATATTATTATAACTCAGTTTCATTAATTCATTTGATTAAAAGTAATTCCATTGTGTAAGATCATTTTTCATCTAAGTAATTCCAAACTTCGCGAGGCAGGCAACAACATTTTACGACAATCAAATAAAATAAACCTATTAAACATGCTCCACAGCACCACCCGGTGCATTTAGTTATAACTGCAAGTCATAGAAAAACTCTCGGAGTGTTTGGTATGGTAATGGATATGACAATGTAGATATATTTGGTCTTGGTGGAATAGATCTGCCCTACGCTGCTGCTGCTTTATTGCTGCTGCTGCAGAGCAAGTATGGGACTTGCTACTGCCAAATACATACATGACCCGCTGCTGTGAGCAAGTAAGACATGCTGCTGCTGTACAATATAGCGTACATGAATAACCCCCCAACAGAGCAGGTTACATGATATTGGACAATACAAGCCCAAAGATGTCAGAGATCCCCCATCAATGCAGAAGAGCAAGATAATGATTCACCCTCACCCCCAGCAGATCTACCGCCAAAACAAATGTACTGCTGCTGCTTAGAAGAGCCATAGGAACCGTGTGTAAGCTATCTATGTGTGCCTGGCTCATTTTTGCCACAACAAATATTCTGGGCCGTAAGGCTTGGCTCTAGTTGCCTATTAGACTATGTGTGCCTGGGCTATCACGCCGAATGGCTTAGCTCTAGTGGCCTATGTAAATGTGTGTCCTGAGCCAAAAGGCTCAAACATACCAATTAGAACACACATTATGTGTGGCTTTAACAAATGGTAAAACATTGCAGGCTAATAGAGATAAGAAACCCCTCCTCAATCACCCTGAGCAAATAATAGTATAATGATGTAGCATCATTTGATATACGATGTCATTGTAACCCTATATACTCCTAAAAGTAATCTCATTCAGATGAAAGGAAAATTAATTAGCATGACTTCAACATATGCATCAGCTGACCCAGCCCGAAACATGTAGGTACATAAAACATCAGCCCTGAAGAGTTGTTGAAGTTGAGCAATACTATAGAAACATTTATATTTACACATCATAATATCAATGAGATTAACAGAACTCAATATTTTTAATTAATATTCTATCTTGTCTGAGTTGCATGCTAATGCATTTTCTATTACATCTTTGTCCCATATGCAATGGTTATGGCAGTGGATGCAATTTGACAGTGAATCCCATAACATAATTTCTCAGCGTGCAACTGACTGTCAGCCCTCACAGATTTACAAATTAAAACGTATGGCAAACGCATTCACTTTTCTCAGTAGCGAACTCCAAAGTTCCGCTACGTCAATGGCTGACCACCACACTGCAAAGTGCCTCCCTATTTACGCTCCTGTTAATGGATACCTCTGCATTTTTAAGCAGAGAGAGAGAGAGATTTCTAACGGACATGCAGCACTGCTTAGATTAACAAAGCTTGTCCATAATTCGGCCACACTGCCTGGCACGTTGGCAACACACCGCATATAGAAAACACCTGAAGTTATCCCAGAGCGCAACAGGAATTATACTATACAGATTATAACACAAAATTACACATTAAGCATCAACTGAGGGCGCTCTTGCTTCGTTTGAAAAACACATGGAACTGCCTTGGCACACTCTAAGGTAAGCAGAAATGATAAATATCATTCTACGTAGAGAAATCCATTAATTAAATGACTTACCGACCTTGCAAAATCGCTGTTCGTCCTGTAGTATGAAAAGTAAATGCACAATAAAATCTGAATACAGCTGCTCACGTACTTAGTATGTTCATAAGATGAAAACATTGTTTGCATTTTAATCATGATATATTCACATTGCATGATCACTCATTAGCCGACAAACTCATCTCACTCAATAGCAAACAGAGTTACTTTAGCCCTGCATGCAACATCTGCTGCGTTCTTTTATGTTGTTGATATCCACTCCATTGCTATCTGAATTTGTTATTCATACTGCTGCTGCTGTACAAAATACTTGCTGTAGCTTCGTTAGAATGTGATACAAGCAAAACACGCTTCCATTTAAAAAAGTTCAGCAAGCTTGTCTCTGTATCATTATAAAACATGCATATGCACTATGCTTTGCTAAAATGCTTAGTAAATCTCTCTAAGCATTAAACAGACTGTTGATATGACAGACTACGCAAATGCAGTGGTAGTATAAGAACCCACGCATGTACTTATCTTAAGGCTGGTTCACACTGTGTGATTTTGGCCACGATTTGGTCGTCTGAGACAAATTTTTGCAAATACTAAAAGATTCCTATAATCCTAGCCTAAAATCTGTAGTCTTTGAAGTCGCTAGTTTGAAGCAAGTTCACCGTCAGCCGGTTAAAGGATAAGTTCACTTTTAAATAAACTTTTGCAAATAATTTACTCACCCCCATGTCATCCAAGATGTCCATGTCTTTCTTTCTTCAGTCGAAAAGAAATTAAGGTTTTTGATGTAAACATTCCAGGATTTTTTTCTCCTTATCATTCATTTCAATGGCAGGCGCCCAACGGTTGAAGGTCCAAATGGCAGCTTCATTGCAGCTTCAAAGAGGGCTTTAAAACGACACCAGACGATGAAAAAGGGATCTTATCTAGCGAAACGATTGGTCATTTTTTTTTTTTTTTTAATTAAAAAGTTTAAGTTTTATAAGCACAAATGCTTAGCCTTGCTCTTTTCTCCCGATGCGCGTAAAATCTGTCATCTTTGATTGCTAGTTTGACATGTTCACCTTCAACGGTTAATGACCGTTGCGATCAAATTTTACCTCAGACGGAAGTTCTGGCAGTGTCAGAAGATTTTGCGCACAATCCTCCAGTGTGACTTCTCCCTACGACAATCGCCAAATTGCCTTCGTTTTTCAAGACAAACGTCATCAAAATTAATGATAGAGATGTCGTTGTTAGCCACCATTTCTGTCCCGTGTGTAACGCAGCTCACTGTCATGTTTGATGATGTAAAACTCCCGGACAAGTTTTCATGAGGCACATCGTGCAGTCTGACATTAATGACAGATGAGATCCAACAGTGTGACATGAGGATCATGTTCGTACCCAGTCTGTTACATGCCAGCCCGTTTTAGTCTAGGGGGTAATGACATGGCAGTAACAAAATTTTGGAGAGAGAAGGCACAGGAACCTCTTGTCTCCCACCCCAGCAACACACATCCAAAAAAACCAATGATTCTTAAAGGATATTTATTAAATCAAATGTAAAAGATAAAAGGAAGAACATAAGCTTCAGGAGGGGGCAAAGGCCAACATAACAAACAAAACATTCCTAACTCAAGTTTAATCATAACTTACCTATACAGAACCAAAAAAAAATAAATAAATAACAAATGAACTTGCCTATCTTCCTGACTACAAATAACCAGGAGAAAAGCAATTTCAAACAAAAAAAAATACCCACCTCCCTACAGATTTACTTAAAATAAATCTTACATTCTAAAGAAAACAAAGCCTATAAGTCTTCAACT